>NC_046370.1:7366397-7666397 GCF_011125445.2 Fundulus heteroclitus | reverse complement strand
AGTGCAGCATGTCCTGGAGAGGATTTCAGACGACTACCCAGAGAGCTTATGTCCAAAGTGTAAGCTTAGGACTTAATGCAAATCTGAAACTTCACAGCGTCATGCAAAAAAAATAAAAAAATAAAAAAGCACTTACCAGGTTTCTTCTTGGCAGCCTGCTGCACTTGGATCCTCTCCAGCTCGGCGAGGCACGGCGGCTCTGCGAGAATCAAACAAAAAGTGATGACAGACAACAAACCCGAAAGTGCTCTCCTCAAACTTCATCTCAATCAATGCTCTTCATAATTACACGTTTTGGCCCCCGGATCGATTTGCTTAAGACGCGTTGTATTTCAAATCCCGGAGCGCGATTGATCGAGAAGGGTTTAGATGAAAGAACGCATGGACGCGGCTAAAGAGGCGAGGTGAGGGAACGAGCCGCGCTTCTAGAACAGATGAAAGTAGAGACGTAGAAAACACTTTGGGTCAAAACCACCAGGGCGTCAGATCCAATTGCAAGCATTGGTTGAAGTTTACAGCCTTTTTCATTCAGGGTGCTCTGTTTTATCCTTTTGATGAGTCAAACCCTATCTGCAAAGGAATGTTGGCAGTGTTTAAGCAATGTCTCAGTCAAAGTAGGGGTCTGCTTACTCCACAGGGAATGCCGTTAGTAAATCTAAACATGCAAACACTAATATAAGAGGCTAAAGACAGTTTGAAATGTCAACTCTAATCCTTTTTGTGTGTTTTTAAAAAATAATCTTGAAAGGCTATGTCGAGCGTGAGGCCGTTAGGATTGTTCAGCTCAGAGCAGCAGCAGATCCCGGACTCAGTGGCAAAATACAGGTTTTTGTTTATAGATCGTTTGCTTATTAAGGTAACACAGAACAAACGTTTAATCCGTCTTAACTGCATAGCTGTGTAAAGCTGAAAGGTCTCTTTCACGTGCACGGAGTGCCGTCGCCTTCGCTCCTGATATGAATAATTACTAATCCATCACAGAAAGGCTTCTTAAGTCCATCAGCGGTTTAACAATCTAAGACAGAATGGTAAAGCAGAGTTTTTGCCTTTCAAACGGTAAGTTGCACACAGCAGTTGTTCGTTTTGAAAATGACCCAGCAGGAAAGATTGAAATGTGTTGTGATAAAGGGCACTTCAGCATTTTAAGGTGTGCAAATAATAGTGGCATAATCTGTTTTGTAAAGAAATAAATAAGTTATGTTGTACTTTTCTTAGGTTGGGTCTTACCCTCTGTCCCATTGCATGAAAGATTTTACTAAATTTTCAAGAAATGATTTTCGTTTCTAAAAATAATAATTGTTATATTTTTAAAAACAGGTACATAATCAATTTATCCAGGAAGTAAAAACATTTTTGATGATCTTTGTTGTTTTTAAAGATCTATCCAAATCAATAACAAAAAAAAGGAAGCTGAAGATGAAAGTTTTACAAATAATCGGTGATAGGACATCGGACAAAAATTTATTTCTTGGTTCACTGCTAAACAGAGCTTGTTAAAAGTGTTAAAACGTTCTTTGTCTGGGAATTGATTTGGTAGCCAGCTGAATCTATTGCATTATCATTAAATACCTGATCAATGGAGACCAATGGGGTCACCTGTTAAATCAAAGGTCAAACAGTGCCGATATGCCCCATTTTGATGACTTCAAACTGAATTTCAAGAACATGGTGCAACATTATACCGTGGCGCAGATAATGCTCCGAAATCAGATAATCAAAACATACTTTTTGAGAAGTAGTAGCTTTTAAGTGAAGTTATAAAAAAAAAAAAAAAAAAACATCCGGGAAAAAGTGTCAGCAGCACGTATAATTCAATGACTTCTTTTTTCTAAAAAGCAAGGCATTGAAGTTGCAAACCTCTGATACATTCCAATCAAAACGGATTGATTTGTTCAGCGCACAGTTCTGTTGCGAGTAAAAGTTGAAAGGAGGATGAAGAAAAAGCCCTTGGGAAGTTTGTTAGTGGAGACAATCAATCAGATGAGGTGCTGCCTGGATTTCCACCTCTAATCACGCTGGGTTCGTTTGTCAAAGCTGAATATGAGAATGAATTAATCGAGCTGCGACGACAAATTGCCGAATTCTTAGAACGGCTGTATGTTAGGCTGATTAAACAGCGGTATTAATTTGTTTAACCCACACACACACAATGAAACATTACTACAGTATTCATACCCCTTAGAATGTTCCAAGTTTAGGTAAAATACGTTTTGTGGTCATAATAAAATGAAAAGAATCAAAGGATAGTAATATTTTTTACAAGCCTCTGCATCTCAAACGTCTTTTAATGCATCTTTATGATCATGTTTTTATGTGTACAATTAATTTCTTTAAGAAATCATTTTTTTCCTCATTTGTTTTAAACCACTTTGCGGCCATTCCAACCTTTTCCATCTGCCGCTGAGAGTAAAAACGTAGAATACATTTGCTCTCAGCTCACCCTCTTTACTTTCACTCACTTTCTCTCCAGAAGCAGAGGCACCACTCCGCTGTGGAGACCTTCCCATCTTTGTAGCTGTCGCAGGAGTTGAAGAAGGGCCGGATGCAGACTTCGTACTTGTCCAAGTTGATGGCAGCCAGCTCAGCCTGGTCCAGATACAGGTCGCTGTTGGTGTCCAGCTTAGAGAACATCCAGCCGATGGAGTCCTTGCAGCTGGCTACCAGGCTTTTTTCCAGCACTGTCGGAAGCAAAGCGCACAGCGCTGACATTTCTCTCTGTTTTCACGGCCCAATTTAATCGAGTCGCATGTTCGTAAGCGTGCGCAACTGAGTTTCTAACCTGAGGCTGTGCCGGCACCCGGCTTGGCAGAGTTGTTCTGCTTCGCGTTTCCATGAAGGAGCTGGAACCAGTCTCTGAGGCGGTCGCCCAAATCGGCCAGGTCCTGGCCGGTGCAGCTCTCTGGGAGAACGGACATCCCAACATTCAAGAGTCGGGCAGATTCTCTTCAGCAAAATTACTTTTAACTCAAAGACGGACAGGCACTCTGTTCTCCAACAATTGCACCAGTGTACTTCACAGAAAAGCCTTCAGTCCGTACTGTTGTACTTTCATGCTTAGATTGATTCAAACCACTGGTCTGTCAATCAAATCATTTTTATTACATCAAACTCTGATACAGTAACTCAATTTTATCCAATGGAAATCCACTTTTACTTTCAAGATACACGTATTCCAGGCTGCAGCTGTAGTAACATTTCACATGTTTGGCCAATTGGCATTTTTACATGCCCCTGAGCCTATCCAATCAATGCTGCTTGGCTCGGTTGATAGATTGTTTACGCTCTAAATAATTAATTACTACCCGATTGAAAGAGCAGGAAGCCACAAGGGGAACCTTTGGCCAACGATAATCCCTGAGTATTGGTGAGTATTGATCCCACTTTGGGAACAAGAGTTGGGTGGATTTGTTAGCTGTGAAAACGAGACAGATTCTCTCTTCTGAACACTGAACTGCTTAAAAATTATATAATTTGATAAACACTGAAGATATTACACTTAGATAAAACGTAAAGTAGCCAGTGTACAACTTGTATAACAGTGTAAATTTGCTGTCCTCTCGAAATAACTCGACACGCGGCCTTTAATCTCTAAACTGCTGGCAAAAAAGTGAGTACACCCTTAATTGAAAATGTCCTAATTGTGTCTAATTAGCCATTTGGCCTACCTGGAGTCATTAGGGTTACAAGGTCTCAGGTGTGAATGGGGCGGCAGGTGTGGTAAATTTGGTCTTATCGCTCTCACACTGGTCACTGGAAGGTGAACGTGGCACCTCATGGCAAGAAACTCTCTGAAGATCGGAAGATCTTGTCAGCGCTCAGACCATATGGCGCACACTGCATCAAACTGGTCATCCCTAAAGGAAGCTTCTTCTTTTAGGGATGCACCAGGAAGCCCCCAAACAGTTTGTTGTAGACAATCAGACGGAGGACATGGATTACTGAAGGTCCTGTGGTCTGCTGAGACTGAGATACACTTTTATGGTTCGGATGGTGTCAAGGGTGTGTGTCAGCAACCAGGTGAGGAGTACAAAGACAAGGGTGCCTTGTCTCCAGGGGCTGCTGTGGGGAGCTAGAGCTCATTGAGGGAAGCACGGACCGCAACACGCCGAAGCAGACAATTCATTTTTTCATTGCCAGCGATTTAGACATTAATGGCTGTGTGTTGAGCTATTTAGAGGATTTGCACTGTTACACAAACTGTGTGCACTGGCTAACTTACAGCAGCGCACCACATCCAGTGGCTGCAGTCCCTTCAACGCAGTTGTCCTGGGTTAGACGTCCTACCAATTCAGATGAAAATAGGACATTTAAGAGGAAACCATCTGCATTCAGAGTCCAACAATAAACCCCTATTCAAAGTCCTAATTATCTATTCTGAGTTGTCGTTCAATGCAAAAGCTCACCGAGTGCTCAACCAATGCAGTAAGATCGTTTCACGTCAGCAAAAAGCTTTGACATTTACTGATATACATCTAAATAAACTGGTAAATATTGCATGGTTTGAAGGCCTTAGGGAAGATCTTCAGCGAGATAATTAGAGTTCAATCTAATGCCATGACTGGGGTGTTTGCTGCAAAACTCTGGGTGAGAGTGTAACATTTCTGCATGCGTGGCTTTAGGGTAAAAAGAGTCCCCTGACTGAGGTGCCTGACAGAAGCGGCAGGTAAAGAAAAGGTACTTGCCACGTTTTATGTCAGCGTTTGCAGCAGGAGCGGTGGCGCAGGGGCAAAATCCGGAACACATGATCCTCAGGTCTTTGCCGGTGAGGCAAGCCTGCTGCTCCAACTTACACTGCATGAGAGAGGGCGAGAAAGGCACGAATGCAGATAAAATATTTATGAGGCTGTCCGCAGGAAAGAGAGATTGCTCGTTCAGACGAGACACTGCACTTAAGAGGAAAGGCAGCGAGAATAAGCTGTCGTTTTCTGCTGTCTTCCTCATGCAAGGTCAAAATTAAAAAAGTGCACGGTAAATCAATAGCGTCCTGGCGGCGGACAGCCCATGGTGACGTTGCTCAAAAGAAAAAGTAAAACACGGATGCCATTAATCATAACGCCCGTTTCACTTGTCCTGCTGAGAGCAGTGATGGACTGTGGCCTTGTTGCACCCACGTGTGTGTCAGTGCAGCAGGAAACTGTACTTGACTATTCCTCATCTCGTTATTTAAAGAGATGACACGGCCGCTTTCCCTTATATATATATATATATATATATATATATATATATATATATATATATATATATATATATATATATATATATATATATATCGGCGTGTGTGTGCTGTGTTACCTCTGAAGCGTAGTTGTGTCCGTCGGAGCCACATACAGGGGAGGATGCAGCAACAGGGCAAGGCTTGCAGCTGCTTTCATGGAGCT
Source organism: Fundulus heteroclitus (assembly GCF_011125445.2). Classification (NCBI taxonomy): domain Eukaryota; kingdom Metazoa; phylum Chordata; class Actinopteri; order Cyprinodontiformes; family Fundulidae; genus Fundulus; species Fundulus heteroclitus. Next base: position 7,661,019 of record NC_046370.1, on the reverse strand, counting down.
CCGGCTGTCCCGCCTGTTTAACTCTGAGAAAAAAAAATAACGATAAAAGGGAATTTCACATGCATATATTATGCCCGTTTGCATATACAATCCCAGCCAGAAGGTTACATGCACTTCAAGTTGACATCAGAGTGGTTGTAGTTGACATGACAAACCAATGTTTGGACTTTTAATGACTAATATGGGCCTTTTTTCTTCCAGCGGGGGACTTTTAAAAACTAAGAACTGTTTCAAAAATGTATATTTGTCGTGAATTTTCTCGAATTGACACAGTGTCAAAATTAGGCAGTAAATTAGGCACAAACAGATACATACACCCCTACGAATATTTGGCCAAATGTCCTAAATGTAGTTACAGAGGAAAAATATCTTATGTGTTGGGCAGCATTCTTAATACACATTGAAGCACTCTTCTTATCAGGAATCGGAACGCTCATACAAATCAGCTGTTTTCTGTCCCTCGCTGTGCCACCCATTTTTGTACCGTGCACCATTACCACTGTCAGCTAAACAAACCCCCAGCATGACGCCTCCACCGCCTTGCGTGACAGGTGTTCTTAGCTTTGAAAGGCTCACTTTGAATCTCCTGAGAATTCTTGTCAGGATTGTGGCTAAGTAGGTCAGTCTTTGTATGATTTGTCTTATGAAACTGTTTTCCGGGAGGCGTTCGGCTCGACGGTGTGTTCTGTGGCGCATTTCAGGCGAGCTTGAGGAAGCCTATTTCAGAGTAGGCCTACTTTCTTGCTTTACACTCGCTCAGACTACGCTGATCTTGAACTCACTTCCCTGTGGACGCCAAACCCGGTTGTTCAATAATGTTCCAGTTTATAATAAGCCTGGGGGCCTAGTGTTTTTTTTTTTTTTTTGGGGGGGGGGGGGCTCTGCCAAGAACAGTGGCTCTGCCAAGAACAGTGGTCAAATGTCTAGCCATTAACGCATCGGTAGCTGCAAAACAATGTTAAGGCTTCTATGCAACTTGGTAAGAAGCCAACCAAATACTGGGGATGCATGGTTAAGTTACTGCAAAAAGAGAACTAAAAATAAGTAAAATTTTCTTGAAATTAATGTATTTGCCCTTGATTTGAGCAGGTAAATAAGATTATTTGCCAACGGAATGAGTATTTTTACCCCTAAAATAAGATAATTGAATATACTGCACTTGAAATAAGATGATGGAGATGAATTGTTCCTATTTTAAGTGCAGAAATCTTATTCCATTGGCAAATAGTCCTATTTATCTGCTCAAATCAAGGAAAAAAATCTTATTTTTAGGTCTATTTTTGCAGTGAAGACTGTATGTATATGTTTGAGCCTGAATATCCACAAGAAATCTAAAGCCTTTAAATTATAGATTTAGCTAAACGATACAGCTGTAACTGTCTCCTTTTTTTTACGTCACAAAAAAAATGTAATGTTAGTATGGTTTTGTAGACTTTTTGCATCTCTTTTTATATCTCAGAGGTAAAAAAAACAAAAAAAACAAATCAAACGTGATTGTATGGGGCTATTCTTTGCGACTTGTGGTGGGATGACAAGTGTGAGGGCTTTCTTGCACCCAGTGGTTGCATATGACCAACCAGCCTCATACGAAACCCAAATGCGACCCTAATTAAGCTTTATCATCTGCTTGTAATGTTTCCCAACGCATCTGCGAAACCGCCAATCATTGCTTTGCCTGGCTGTCGGATGATCTGGAAACCGCCTGATTACACAGTAGTGCTTCAGTCAAGACGCCGTGCCATAAAGCCGCTGTAGAGGAGTCATCTCCCTTTAAAGTAAAACATTTCATAGCAATTATCGGTTCAACCAGTCTTTCTGTGTTTGCCCTGTAGCTCAACTATTCTTCTCAGTGAGATTCAATTTCAGCTCACAAATATCCAAAGCAGATATGTTTTTTAGGAGTGTGACATCAAATTAGTTACAAGCGGGTAAATATTTTAGTGATTGACCCCCCCCCCCCCCTATTGGATTCAAGCTGGTGAATCCAATATTCACCAGCTTGTCCCTTTCCTTGTTTTTATAACACTCAATAAAGTAGAAAACGTTAAAGCACGCTTTTTTCAGGTTTAGCAAGTAACAGCATCAGGTTCGACTGTTCCTGCCGCTGCTGCTATCTATTTGTGCTGGGAAGATCTGGTGCGGCCGCGTTCTCGCTCATTACCCACCGTTCGACACGCAGCCCCCCCACCCCCATACCCCAAACCTCAGCTCAGCAGCGGGTCTGTACATGATGCACTTTATTGAAAAAGATAAACGCCTGTTGCTGCAGATAGTCTTCTCAGGTAGTAATAATTCACTCCATTAATTCGTCTCAGGCTGCAACACTGCTCATTTGCTTTTCAATCAAAGAGGAACAAATGAACAAGGGGAGGGTAGGGGAATTAAAAAGATGTACACAACTGAAAAGGGAAGATTCTTTCTGAGGAGAGACGCATACTTCTAGCTGCTGCAGTGATGTGCAAAAGTTTACATACCACTAATCCATGGGGTAAGCAATCTATTGTCAATTTTAAGGTCATTCGTTGTGGGCTTCTGCATAACGTTTTTTGATTTATTTATTTTTCTCAAGGTGGACTCACTGATTTTCATAAATAAGAACAGGCTGTACAAGTTGGAACCTATTGTAGATCGCTTTGCACCAAACTTTTCAAGCTGAAAGAACCCAAATGCTTGTTCGAAAAAACGATCAGTCTCTTCTGTAACGATTCTCACTGAAAATCTGACCACCGTTCTTGCAGGGCTCGTGTAGATTAGTTGATTTCCTGGCACAAGTCTGCTTTTAAACCAAGTTCATGAATTCTTAATAGGATCGAGGTCGGTACTACCATTTCAGCAACTTAATATCCTGCATATCAATTCAAACCTATTTTAATGTGACTTTGGGATCATTGTCCTGTTAAAACACGTTAAAGTGTGCCCTGGAGTTAACAGGGTAAGCAGCGGCTACATCTTCTCGCGTAACGCCAGTATAGCTGCCATCTTCGAATCTACTGACACAAATCTATTTTAAGATAGAGCCACAAAAATAGAGGTACCAAATCAAAAATCACAGCTTCGTTGTTCTTTCCAGCTCTGTACCTGTCGATTTTGGCAGGAGTTTTAAACATAAATAATTTGATGTAGAGTTGGCTCACCATGCTTTTGAAACGACACAGTTACAAAGCATTTAAGTTCTTCCATCTCTTTGTTTCCGCGGTTTTAAAACCTATATGCTTTTCCATCACAGTGCTTATGCAGTTTAATCTCCGTTTAAACAGATGCCAAGGACATTATGCAGTTTTCTCCAGCTGTTTTTTTAAAAGGTTGCGTGGTAGCGGCTCGCTCCCTTCCAGTTCTCCACACCGTCTGTCAGCTGTGTATGATGGTTTAAGTGATATTATTGGAACCTTTCCTCGACATATAAAAAAAAACAAAGCAGAAAAGCTTTTAAAAAAAATCCTGCTGTGATAAATTCGTTCAGCCAAGACTTGGATACCAAGCACAAACATCACTCTTTATAAGATGGCCAACAAGCTATGAAGGTATTGCCACAAATCTGGGTTTCTAGAAGAGTTGCAAGAAGAAAGTAATGTTAAAAGAAACTCTTTTGGGTAGTTTGCCACAAGCCATGCAGGGGACACCGCAAATGTGTGGAAGAAAAGCAACACTGCATATAATCCTGAACAAACTGTCCACCATGACGACAACAGTATGCATACTTTGTGCAACAGAAATGTTTAGTGGTGTCCAAAGTGTGGCCCGGGGGCCATATGCGGCCCCTTGACTGATTTTGTGCGGCCCCCACCAACTGCAATTCAATAATGATTTGGCCCCTCAACACACATGGTTGATGCAGATGGAGACTTTTTACTTTTTATTAGGGCTAATTTATTACATACAAGTTAAAATCTTCTTCCAATTTGAAAACGTTTGGAACAACACAAAGTATTCGTCTTTTAATAAACACACTTTTTACTTTCTGTTTATTTTCCTAGTAAACGGGACCACATCTGTCCAATTACCTTTGCTCAAATGCAGACTTTGGGACATCAAAACATCTGCTTTTTCGATTCAATTCAAATTTATTTATATAGCGTCAAATCTCAACACGTCATGTCAAGGCACGTTACAAAATCAAATTCAATCAAATCAAATCAGAACAGAACCAAAACCTTTTCTTATTGGTGAGAACAGACAACAGTTTTATCCTTTTTTTGTATTTTAATGTGGCTAATGTGCAAAACCTTTTTGAAGCTTTTGCATCTACAATGATTGATACATCCCTTTCCTACAAAAAACTAACTAATTTGATTAATCAAAATATTACATGTTCACATTTTGTGGAGCAGGTTTAAGAACTACAATATATATCATTTTTTGGTAGTTTTAGTTGTTTTTTTTGTTGTATTTTTCTTTTTTTTTGGCTCTTTAGTACTTTGGACGTGACAATTTTGACCCACGTGACAAAAAGTTTGACGCCACTGGTTTAGATAAAAACATATTAATTTGTTAGAATGGCCTAGTCAAAGTCCAGACCGAACTCTAACTGAGAATGTTTGTCAAGACTAGAAATCTGTCTGACTGAGCTTAAACTCAAAACGTTAATCTCTGTACAACGTTGTTAGAGAGATACCCCAAGAAGACTTACCGATTTAATTGCAGGGAAAGATGGTTCCATCGACTCAGAGGAGCTGAATAGAAATGCTCACCACACCTTTCCAATTCTTTTTAATTGTAAAACATTTTGAAAACCACACATTTTATACCTCTGCATTATGCTTTCTGTTGTAGCGGTCTGTCATATAACATTCCAGGCAAACACATTGAAGTTTGTAGTTGTTACACGACAGAACATGGAGAATGTTCTAAGGGGTATAAATACTTTGTTAAGGCCCTGCTTGTCCACTCAGAAAGCTTTAAAACTGTTGACTCTTTTGTTAAACACAAACAGAGACCCATCTTTATTCAAGGACTGAGACCTTTCCTACCTCTGCTCCAGTTTCTTGCGATTGATGCATGTGGCCCTCTGGTAGCCTTCGGCAACGCACACCTTATGCCGACTGCACTTCACATTCTGGCAGGGGTCCTTAGTGGTGTCGACAGCTGTGAGCACAAAACAAAAATCAACATTGGAAGTTCAGAGCCGTCAGTCACACTTAAAAAGTTTAAAGCTTAAAATCTCTATTTTTATCACAGAGAAAAGAGAGACGTGTGGTTGTTTTTTTTTTAGTTCCTTTCGACAAGGAGCGTGTGTTCAGGAGATTGATTGAGTGCAACGTGCAAAACAAGAGCGCCGTCGTGTTTTTTTGTGTGTGCAGCATTATGAATTTCTGTTCATTCCATACGCCGGCTGAAACGATCTTTTCCTTCCCACGAAAACTATCTTTTATACAAGCAAGTGCAATAAAAATCAGGAAGTGCGCAGTGAAAAATAATTCCAGCAGTGTTCACAAATGAGCCAATTGTCTGCACTGCCAAAAACACTGACGCCCGGTTGTCATTAGTGAGGCGGCACATCATCTGTAGCGACGCCTGTAGTCTCAGCCAGTTGTCTCTGACTGCAAGAAAACCTGACAGCACTGATTGAGCATCTTCTCCTCTCGGCTTGCCACATCTCACTTCTCTCGTGTCAGCTCGTCACTGTCTCTCCCCATCTTACCTCCTCTCGCTCACGCAGAAACAAACACTCCCATCTACGTCTCATGCATTCCCTTTTTTTCCCTCCTTAAGAGTCCACACCCTTCCCCCCTTTCCCTTCTCTCTCTGCATCTTTCTTTCCCCATCTCTTCAGAGAGCCAAACGGTTCAATGCCAGCCTCTTTATCCACTGATAGACCGAGACGGAAATAGCACAGCATCTTCCACCTGCCTCAGCCAACGGTCAATGCCACTGGAAAGTGGATGTCGCACCTTCGCAGTCCATTTGTCGCTTCAGAAAGCTTAGAGGCTCTAGATAAAATTGAAAGTGAGTGGCAGAAGGCAGTCGCTGAGAGAAATTTAAGCTGCGAAATCCTGAGTCAGCTCCAAGCAGCTGCTTCAGTCAACTTGGTCATCAGACAAAGTGGCAGAAAGCCAGATTTCTGCAGCTCTGGTGATTAGGTGATGCTTTAAGGAGCCAGGTAGGATGGAACTGAAAACTTTATAAAGAACCCATGGCTGATACTGTGACATCAAGAGAAAACATAAATTGATCAAGGTATTTTACCTTTTATAGTGCATTCTTTAACAATGGTAGTTTTTATTCTTGTTATTATAATAATAATCATAATAATGACAAGAATACGAATCAATAACATGCATTTTAACAACAAGGTCTGTGCAAATTTCAAGACTAACAAATTATTAGGAAGCAATCGATGATAATGCTTTTGATTCATCTTTTTTTACACAAATATGCAAAAAAACAACAACAACAAACAAACATTCAGCTTACTTAGGAACTTTGGGCTTTTGTTAAAAAGTCTGCATAGAATATTGTCCTCAAAGCTGCATTTTCAATGTTACTTTACGAACACCTTTCCTATATGTATTAAAACTCAATGTGGGTCACTATAAGCCTTCATTAAATAATTTTCTGTTAATAATGCAAGATTCAACTCAGAGTCAAACTTCAAGTAGAGTTAAAATAATAATTTTAAGGCTTTGGGGAGGGGGGTGGCTGATGAAATCCTGGTGTAACATATGGAGAAATTAGGTCTCCTCTCAAACTGAGCTTCTAAAAACGTACAGTTGCTGAGTTCTTCTAACATTAAATCTGTATGTGGCGAGAGAGTAAAACATGGAGCATATTTATTTGCAGTATATCTAAATTGAGGCATCATGGAGGGTGGGTGTGGGGGTTGAACTGAACATAAAATTACACATCCGAGAAGTTTACAAATAGGTGTAAAGTTGGAGTCGTAAAAACGGTAAAGATGTATCAAGGTGCCTGGAATCAGGCAAGTTTTCAGTTGACTGGCTCTGATTAGCAGCATCCCTAAAGCCTAAGAGGTTGTGTTGATGGCAATGCTTTTCTGTGCGGAAGTTGTCACTGAGGGAAGAACCAAAGCATATCAACTGTTCTTTCCGTCTGCAACTTTTAAACAGCTGGTGGGACTTTAAGCAGAAAACAGGAAGCTACATGCATCAAAGCTGAGGTTTTATCTATCTATCTATCTATCTATCTATCTATCTATCCAGCTAGCCATCCATCCAGCGCACCATCTGACACTGGGTCTGGTCCTAATGAAAATAATTAGTGATCAATAACAGAAAAGTGTGATAAAGTTCCATTATAGATTGACATACATCTTTAACATTACGTTGGACCAAGCTTTTTTATTTTGGAATGGGCCTAGTGATACGGTGCTGATCTACCTTTTGAACATTTTATTTTTTATTGTGATCTGTTGTAGTTTTTCTTCAGTTTCAGTTTCAGTTGCTATTAAAACACCAGAAAAGACCTAGACAGAAAATGATTATGAGTGAGATTAGATTAGAAATTTTTTTTTAGTCTCGCTCTTTTGCTTGCACACACACACACCGCCTCTACTGTGCTTTCTTCCCTTACTATGCTGCTTTCTGTTTTAGCTGTAGAGTCAGAAAAGTCAAATCAGAGACCTTAAGCTGTAGCTTTCTTAGAATTTTGTGTGATAAAGCTCGTTCAAGTGAAACTTTATCCTGAATAGAAACAATTTTCCCATTTTAGCTGTGGTTTAGAAAGGTTAGATCAGAGACCTTAAGTTGTAGTGTTAAGAAATGCATGAATAGAAAAAAATTAAGCTTTAAACTTTTAGTGATGAAACTTGGCGACCTGTCCAGGGTGTACCCCGCCTCCCGCCCATTGGCAGCTGGAGATAGGCACCAGCACCCCTCGCAACCCCACAAGGGATAGATGTGTTAGAAAATGGATGTATGGATGGATGGATGGATGGAAACCTGTTCCAGTGAAACAATGAAACAAAAGAAGTTATTCTATTTGTAGCTTTGGAAAGGTTGGACATATTTACTTTATCATCAGAAATCCCCAATATTATACTTAGCTTATTTCTTATTATTAACAGAAACAATTAAGTCTTTCTGTATGTTTGTTAATGTATGAAATAAGTCTAGTCAAGGGTTTATTTTGCTTATTCCTTTGTATTTTCTATGTCTAATGTTTTCTGTTCATGTACAGCACTTTGAATCGTCTTGTTACTGAAAAGTGCTATAGAAATAAACGTACCTTACCTTATTAGAGTCTTGCAAAACCATTTATATGAGCTCTACTTCCCACTGAGGTAAAAAAGCCATTTCAGAACAACTTTATTAACCCCCAAAGAGAAATTTCAACGTGAAGTCTTTGCCATAAGGTTCAGAGTCAAAATAACGAGTGTTATGCTGTGTTTGTACGTAGCTCATAAAATTTGAAAATAATGAGAATAAAAATAATCTAAAAGATTTTGTGACCGCAACAGTTTTATTCATCTCTGCTCAGCTATGATTTGACAGAGCAGAGAAACAATAAACAGATTTCATTGCATGTAAAATCGGCCTGTTGACAAGTTAAAGCTTGGGCACGAACAACTTAACTCTGACCCTAATTAGGTTTAAAAGTGGGTTTAGGTCAACAACATAATAATAATAATAATAATAATAATAATAATAATAATAATAATAATAATAATAATAATAATTATTATTATTATTATTATTATTATTATTATTATTATTATTATTATTGTCAAGTTGTCAAGCCAGGAATTTAACCCTATTTCAATATAATTTGTGAGTAGAGCTGAAAAGATGTGTTCGAGTTAGACAGCTTCGTTATGTGAATAAATATCCAAACCTAACCTATGAGAACACCTTTGCCTGACCATATTTTTGTAGAAGCTGAATTTACTTTTATTAGTCACACTCAGGCCTGATTACTCCAAGACCTCTAGAACCAAGACAAGCCTGACAACAGTCTGAATTTAAAATGCATAATGATCAGAAAATTTTAAGTGGGTCAAAAAAGCAAAACATTATGTAATCTACACTACCAGTCAAAAGTTTGGGCTCGCCTTTTCATTCCATGGTTTGTCTTTAATTTTATTACTGCCTCTGGAAACTCCTTCAAAACAGCTGGGAAACCATTTCAGGTGTCTAACCCCATGAAGCTCATTGAGCGAAGGCCACGACTGACAAATCAGCATACGCATACGTATGTGTTTTGATTTATTTCACAATTATGTGTCTGGTACACGATTCTATATACTTTTGAGTCATAGCTTTTTTGTATTCACAATCTATCTGCAATGTAGAAAGTGATAAATATAAGAAAAGACATTGAATGACAAAGGTGAGTCCAAACCTTTGTGGTGTATATGGGTGGAAATGCTTTTTAATTGCCTTGATTTTCTCTCATGTTGGCAAACAAATCCATCTGCTTTCATTTCATATGATTGGGATGCTTTCACATCAGAATCCTCAAGAAAACATGGTGCCTAGGATTTGGATTTGACCATCAGTGAAACATTCAAGAACCTTTTTTTTTTTTTTTCATTTAATAAGGCACAGCGGTGGCTCTGGGTTAAAATGAAACCTAAAGATGGTTGGTCACCCCATTATGTCTGAAAAATATTAAAGCATAAGGGTGACAAGTTCATTAGAGTGTCAGCTCATATGACTCTTTTATATTCTTGGATTTGGGGAAGCTGCAGAAAATTTTAAATTTTAATGAAAATATTCAAAAAGCGAAAGAAAGCCTAATTGTTTCATACAAAAGATGTCAGGGTCAAGTATGGCAGCTCCTCTGTTAAGTCAAAGGATCAGATCGGGCACTGCTAAGAACACTCCCAACCTGTAGGGTCTCGCTGATGTCTCAATCAGCTCACTTCAAAGGCTCCTGTCAGAGTCTGAAGTTTCCTGTTGGATCTTCTGTTGCAGGTCTGCTACTATACCCTCCAGGAGCCTTTCCTGTCTTGGTAAATTTGCAAAGAAGATGTCTTTTGATCAATTAGATCTGCAGAATTAGTCCCAGAGGGAGCTGTGATGGGGGATGAAATCAATCGCATTCAAATGAAAGCCACCCACACTCCGGCAAGCGAGGCCTTTTTTCTCCAGATTACACAAGTTATTCCTCCTGCCGTGTATGCAGATGAGTGGGAAAAAGTCTTGAGCTCATTCTCCGCAATTCAAGTCAGCACGGTGAAAGTGTGAAGTCCGACCCCAAACGCTCCCGCTGCAGTAGGGTCTTGCTGAAAAGGGTCCGCAAATTAGCTGCAATATATGTGAGCAGCACTCCTAAAGGTGAGTGTTTGAAATGATTGATGACACAGTTTATTATTCTGACCTTTCAAAGAATTAGCTTTAAGCTGGATCTAGAGTGAAATGGGCCAGTGGAAATAAGCACAGCAACCACCATAATCTTAACTGAAGCTAAACTGGAAACATTATAGTTAAAGGAGCAACAAGCAATAAAGACACCTAGTGTTGCAAACATAACAATAACAGATACCCAACAACTGCCACAGAGAACATCCAGGGGTCCGTTCTTCGTACGTTGCTTAAAACATCCGAGATCAAATGACACATCCAAGATGATTTCATCCGGCTAATCATGATCCAGCTAATTGGGTTCTTTGAACACACCTGTTGTTTATGATTAGTATGGCTGGATTGAGTTATCTGAGACAACTGCGCGTTCATGCGTTTGTTTAAAAGGGGAAATGTATCGATAGTAGAAACATTGATCAGCAGCGCTGCTATTGACTGTTCAGCAAAGAACGCCCACAGTTTTTCTCTCAAGCAGAACACGAGCTTTTAATGGAAGGTTATGCCGAATTTGAGTCATTAATTAAAACACCTCAAAATCTGTTAAAGCCAGGAGAGAGGGCCGGCAAAAAAGCAGCAGACAAATTAATGCAATACTGTCCATGGTAAATGTTTCTATCACTTTCTACAATATGAATTTTTGCATTTTAATAATTTGATATTATTTGTTCTTTTAAATCAGAGCCTCCACGGGACCCACTAGAACATGGGGACAAGTAAAAGTGAAATACAAGATTATTCTACAAAATGGTAGCCTTTAATTATTACACTTTATTTTAAAAAGGCACTTTTTATGTCAAGAGATCCAAATTTCAGTGTCATTTCTTAGACACGGGAAGTAAAGGACACATGCAAACTGGGAATTTTAACAAAAAAAATCTTTATCCATAAAAAATGAAAATCTTCCTTTTCCAAGTCATCCACAGTTTACACAGTAAAACTGTATTGCTCCGTGTCTAGATAATCCATCCATAGTTTTTTCTAATACAATATACGGCTCGACAGGAAGCAAGCCTTTCAAAGTAAAACTAAACTTCACAATAAAATGGCCCGAACAAATCTTCTTACTGAATATGATAAAAATAAAAAGCAAACTATCATACAAATAACTTAAATATTTTAGATTTATGGCTCCAACACCACTTATTCCTCTTTAAAAGCCACTGTTAGATGATGTGCTTGTCTGTTTATAACAGCCACCAAGAAAAATCTCTCTACAATTACACTGTCGCGCTGCGCTAAAGGATCCTGTCTATTGCGCAATACGCGATTAATTCGAAAAACTCTGCAAATTATTCTTGCACCTTCCGCAACAGGTTGCATTCGTAAAAATTGACATGGCTACGGCAGACTTCCCCATCTCCTCCGCTTATACAGCCGTGATCTAATCTTGTTTACATGAAATAAGCCTGCTCTGGAGCAGGCTTAAGCTGGCGCACATGTTGCTATGGCAACAAGTGCAGGATGTCTTTCGAAGAACCAAACGATCCAAGATCATGCCAAATCGTCAACAATCAAATCCAGCTAACTGAGTTAGCGACGTACGAAGAACGGACCCCAGTTCCGCATCGGTCTGTTGCTGCTGTGAAACCCCACTGAATTTTTACTTCCACGGGATAGGTGTATGATTTTGTATTCTATTCTATTTCTGGTCCACTTCTCTGACTTGCTTCCATGTTAGCAGGCTGCTGCTCTTTTGCCAAGATAAAATACCAAATGCTGTTTTGGAAACCCTGAGAACTCTCATCTGATTGGCTCAGGAACGAGGAAGTAAACATGGGCTACACACTGCACCGAAGGTCCGGACCATACCTCTAGGTTTGCGTGGAGGTTCCTCCATCTTTTTCTCAGTGTTAGTATTTATTTAAATGTCTTCACACAATATAATTGTTTTTGCATTAGGTTGTTTACTATTATGGGTGCACACATTTAGTAAACACCTTTTTGTTTATTGCAATCATTAATTTCTGGTTTGCTGAGTTTGAAGGACTGGCTGGGGGAGAGGACTGGTTGAAAGGCAAACCAGGAAATGGAACAAACCATCAGGCTGCTGGAAGCAGGGGACTTGATGTTAAAGAATCTACCTCTCTCTCTCTACTAACAACATAACTGCTAAAACCTCTGTGGTGTTAGGTTGTCGTGTTTTGATAGTTGTGTTGTAGTCAAGATATGTTGGTTTGAATTAGTTATTTAGGTTGATGTATTGTTGTCTTTGTCTCTCACCCCTCCTCATTTGTGTAGGCTAGCCTTTGTGTATAAATTCCCCTGTGTGTTCATTGTGGTAGGTCAGTTTTTTCTTGAGATTTGATGTTAGAAATCTTCTGTGAACAATTTTTGGAAAAATAAATAGAAAATACTTTTTTATATATGCCTTTGTCCTTTTGCCTTACTGGTCGGACCTTCGCGGTTTGAAAGGAGAAACACGTGACTAATACACTGTTGATGGAGAGTGTTCCTATTATTATGGGTCAAAAGCAACTCTAAACAGGTGGATTTTCAGTGTTGACTTAAAGGTGCATGGTCACGTTATTTGACAATCATTGGCAAAACTAATAAAGGAAAGGTTGTCTCCCCATCCCTGAAAGAAGATTGTAAATATATCATGCATATGTTTCGCTATAGATGTCATCAAAATGCACCTAACTGCAGATGCTTTTCTTAAAATTTGTTTGCTGTGGACCAGAATCTCAGAGCAACTTGATAATGTAAGTAGGAAACGTCACTTCTTCCTGTATTTCTGAGACAGAACGCATTAAAATCTTCAGTGAAACTAATGAATGAAAGATTGTCTACCTTCCCTGACGGGAGATTATGAAAACAATCACAGGCTGAGCACCTCCATGCCTCCATGTATTTATATTGTGGTTCATGAAAAAAGGAGGCCCCACAAAGTATTACTTTTTAGAAGCCTGACATTTCTATTTAAAATATAATCTTTAATGTTATGTGATATGCAAATTTTCTGATACTGAATGTTGGGATCTCATTATCTGAGCGCTTCAATCAAAGTTATAGGCAATAAAGGCTTGACGTTTTTCACTTGATGTGTGATGAATCTATATAATTTAGGAGTTTCACTTTCTGAAATGAGTGAAAAAAATATCAAACTTTTTCATGATATTCTAATTTTCGGAGCTGTACTCGTGGATCAGAATGTGTCTGAAGCAGTGAAAGGTCATTAACCTGAAGCACAATTGTTTTGCACATTTAGGTCCTTAAATGTCTTAAAAACATTGCTTTTCAAAAGGAGTTGGTGAAAGTGGGAAATCAATAAAAGTACATTCGCTGTGTATTCTCTAAAATTCCTAAGTAAACAATATTTTTCTGGTAACTAAACTTCAAATTCACATGTTCTCCGTTCCTCCTCCGCAGCTGATTTTCAAAAGGTGAGATTTTCTTTTTCTCCCAAGGAACCGACCCCTGCAGATGAAAATAAAGCTTGGTGGGAGTTCTGACTTGAGCCCACAGCAACAAAAGCAATTATAGCTGGCTTTTTTCAAACTAATGGATCCTACTGAAGGCACAACCTCTACCTTTCTGAATCACAGCTGTGTTCTCACCCTCAACAAAGCTCAGACGCTATAGCTGAGAGTACTCCCCACCAGCTGGCTGACCTCAACAACTACTAAAAGAAGTCGGTGCTTTTCATAATATGTGCCATGCCACTTTATTGCCTACAAATTATGCATAATGGCAAACGGCATTTTCCTTTTCATTTTTTCTTTATATAATGTGATTGTCTTGGTAATGGTGAGCATCAGTGTATAGTGTCGCAAAATGTTCTTTACATTCAGCATAAAAGGGCACTTCAAATGAAAGCTTAGATCAATTTGTTATTTCAGGGGGGAAAAAAAGAACTTTAATTTCTTCTGACTTACTTTCATCAGAGCCAGCAGTCTCCTCGGCATTCCTGATGTAGTCATCCTGTAAAACAAATATATTTGCATTATGCAATTTAATTATTTATTCCAAGGGGAAAATACAACAGGCAAAGCTTGCTCTTGCATTAATGGAAATCCAGATAAGCATACATAATTCAAGAATATATGAGAAGGGAGTCATATGCTATAAATAACATTCATACAGAGTAAATTCGGTCATTATACAAGAGGGAGTTTGCATGTTCTCCCACCGAATGTGTTGGTTTTCTCAGGGTTCATTGGCGATTACTGCCGTTAGGTGTCTGTGCATGGATGTTTTTCTACATTTTATGCTGTGAATATATGGATGGGTGTGTCAAACGCAGTATATATTAATGAACATAAATATCATATGTAAATATGCCAGATTGTAGCCATTGGGTAATTTCCATCTGTAGTCCCTGGATAGGTTGATGTTAACATTAAATTTAAAATAAAAGAAACATAAAACACATACATTACAAACAGACCAGACAGAAATAGTACATTAGCGTCACTCACAACAACAAACTACACACAAAATACACTCAGGTTGAAGACAGACGGCAGCTATTACATATTAACATACTCAAAAGAGTAGTTGTGACATTTTCTTGAACTTTGCACTAGCCCTACAGTGCAAGATGTATTGCACATACCCTAAAGTACAAATATACTGCACATACCCTAAAGTGCAAGATTATTAAAATTAGAAATGTTGTACTTAATTCTCTGTGTTGTCATTTTATATAATTTTTAAGGGAGAGTTTAGTGTCTAACAGCACATCCACATATTCAAATTCTGATACTAGTTGTAAGTCATCATATCCAAAAAAACACATAGGAGCGCCTGGTATCTGTGGCTCTTTTAGAAAGCATCATACAGACTGTTTTCTGTGTGTTCAGGAGGAGACAGGACCTGGTGAGCCACATCTAAATATGAGTCAGTGCTGTTGTGCTTCATCAGATGATTTTGCACTTGTATAGATCACAGCATCGTCAGCATACAACTGTACGTCCACACCCCTACAAACCTCTGGAAGATTATTAATAAATAAAGAAAACAAAATGGGTCCCAGGACTGATCCTTGGGGCACCCCTAGTGGTTTGCAAGGGATGATGTCGCTCCATTCACCACAGTAGCTTGTTTTCGGTTAGACAAGTTTGAGTCCATCCATTTTACTTTCTCTATAAATAGTGTTATTGCAGTTTCTGTAGCATGGTGGGCACGAAAACCAAATTGCACAGAGTCAGGCCACTTTCAAGATGTATAATTAACTGTTTTGCAACCAATTTTCCAAGCACCTTTGTAAACACTGGTAATATAACATCCATCCATCCATTTTCTGACCCGCTTAATCCTTCATGGGGTCGCAGGGGTTGCCATTCTCCAGCATTCACTGGGCAAGAGGCGGGGTTGGTAATATACTAATTGGTCTATAATGAATCATATTACTTTTATAAGCACACTTAAAAATTAGAGTCACAGTGGCCATCTTCCAAGTCTGTGGCACAATGGAGTGTTTCATAGACAGATTGATTAAATGAGTAATTGGTTTTACTAACATTTTGTGAAATTTAAGAAGCCCTGCATCAAAGTCAGATTAGTCCTTTGCTTTGGATTTTTTTTTATTGCATCTATGATTTTTAGAACACAACTTTCATTATTTGTTGTTGGATCATGGAATTCCTCAGATGCAGTACAGCCTGCAGCTATTTCTTGTACTGAACCTAAGAAGAATACATTTAAGGCCTTCTGCTAATACAGCAGGGTCTTCAACAAACTTGTCAATGTTCAATTCTAAATCGCTGTCTTTCCTTGTTTTTTTTTTTTTTTGTCTTACCAGAAGTTTATTAATGTTCTGCCAGATTTGTAGTGAGTTTCCATTAGCATTTTACATAACCAAAATAAAAAAAATTGTTTTAGCTCTTCAAAGTTCTAATATTACCCTATTCCTCATTGAAGTGGAATTTAATCTGTCTATAGATAGTTTTGATTTGTGAAACTTTTTCAGCAACCGATCTCTAGTTTTCAATAATCTGAGACAATTTGAGTTTATAAATAGCTTTATATCTTTTCCCTCTGAGATTCATATGCTTTTGTAAATGACATATACACACCCTAAAAACACCGTCCCCTCAACGAAACATGGCAGCGGCATATTGTGGGAATCCTTCTCTTTAGACAGCAAAATAACTTAAGACTACTTCAAATATTCACATTCCAGCAGTTCAGTGGTCCTAAATGATGCAGCCAGAGGTACAAAGGAACATTTTAGATCAAAGCATATTTATGTCTTAGAAAGACCCATTCATAGTCCAGACCAAAGTCCATTTGGAAATTGATGTTTAGAGACTCACCATCTAATCTGAATGATTTAATCTATTTTGGTTCTACAAAGTAATGACTTGGTGGGACAGATGGACATCGTGCTTTTGATATTTCTATATGAAAACCTATTTAAAACTGTATATTGTCTTGAAAGGATCCATGGATGATGGACGGATGCAACAAGGCTAACAAAATCTAGCTTGTTATTATTCATAGTGATAAAAAACAAAAAGCAAAAGAAGCACTGGCGCATAAACCATAAGTAATATTTCTAAGCAAAATTCCCTCATGAAGCTCTAGTAAGGAGGAAGAAAAATTTGATATAGAGCTACAACCAATTATGTCCCAGCATGCAGTGGAGTAAGTAAATTGGGCCATGCATTTCTTATTTGCTAATCCAATTAATCATAACCCCAACCACCAAATTGTTATGGGTGATCTATTAATGGATGATGTAGTCCAGATTTGTAACTTATTGAACCATATGTGTATGCTAAAAAAGGTCTGATCTTCAATTTTTTACAAACTTAAAATGTAATAATGGGTGTAAACATAAAACATAGAATAAAAGAAAAAAAAACAAGTAACATCATTACACACAGAACACTGAATCATCCATCAATTAAAATATTTACAGACAAAGGATTCCCTTTCGAGATCGGTAAGAGCAATGTCAAAAAACATAAAAGAGAATAACGTCTACCGAACCGCATCCCGTTGTCAATATCTGTTTTGGACTTCAATAGGAAGGAAAGTCTTTTTACAATCTCCTTACTCAGGGAAACAAATGCCATCCTTTATAGATTTAACTTGCACATGCATAGACAATTATTGTTATCACAAAAAGAAAATCCAAATAAATCAAATTAAAGGGCCAGGCTGTAACTTTACAAAATGTGGACAGGTTCAAGGTTTATGCATATCTTTGCATGTCAATGTTTATGTATTTTGTTGACTGTTTTGGAGAAATTCCCTCATTGATTTGTTCACTTGGCAACACACTGAGAGATAGTTTAGATTTAACAAAAATTATTTACACCTCTTCACTTCTGTGAAAAGTGAGAAAACATGAGAGATCTTGAAGTTCTTCGACAAGAAGGCTGTTTATCTCATGGTTAAGAATGACCCGCTGAACTCATTTTCAATGCTGCGGGAATAGTTTCTAACATAAAGTGATCTTGACAAAGGAGTGCTCTGAACTTTAAACCCGTCCCCAGTCATGCCTTGTGAAGCGGAAATATTTGCAGAGGAAATATTTGCAAACTAACAATTTTTTTTTTTTTTTAAAGTTGCCCCTGAAGGCGCTGTGCCGGAACGATCATTTCTGTTTCCCACATTTTTTCAGCATCCACTCTGGCCCGTTCTGTCAGGGCAGCGGGGATCAACTGCTTGGCACAAGTCCCAGCGAGGACCCCGAGGATCAGGTCTGATCATTTTAGCTCAGGCTTATTCTGGTGAGAGGATACGCCGGCTGAGCTCTCAAGTCGAGCTGAACAAGAACACCCAAAAGGCAGCTCCAAAAAACTGTGCACAGAGTGAGAGATAAGAGGAATACGCCTTGAGTTTTTACCTTCCCCCCCCCCCCCCATCGCTGATATTACCGTTTTCAGCTCAGGAAGAATACATTCTTATTCATGAGTTGTGTTTCGTATTATTTCATCATTAGTGAAGCATCTGTGAATTTGACTTTGGCTGTAGGTTTTGTTTTTCTTTTAGCTTTTTGTGTTTTGCATGTTAATGCGCCTAACTCCGACTGTAATCGTGCTGCAGCTGAGTCGGAGTCAAAGGCTGCAGTCCAATGCGGCAGTAATCTACGCTGTATGATATTGATTTGGCTTTGTTAGAGCTTCAAAAAAGAATTATCTGTCAGCCATCATGTGGCCTGTAAGAGGTCACTGAACAAACACACACCGTGCCCTGCAAAAAGTATTTACGACCTTTAAATCCACTGAAGTTTGTGACTTCAGTGGATTTTATTGGACACAAAGCGATGCATAATTATGGAGTACAAGAAAAGTAATATATGTTGTTGTTTTTTTTAAATTGGCCAAAAATCTGGAAAATCTTTCCTTGAATTCAGTCCTGCCAAGTCAATACTTTATACAACCTCTTTTTTTTGTTGCAATTCCAGCAGCTGGTCATTTGGGGTGTGTTTCTGCAAGACTAGCACATCTAGAGATTGATTTTTTTTTGTTCATTCTTCTTTGCAAAAGACCTCGACATCAGTCGGGCTGGATGGATAGCACCAGTGGACATCAGTCTTTAAGGATAGTCCCAGATACTCAAATTAAGTATAGTGCTGGACTTTGCCAAAACCACTCTAAAACATGAATATCTTTGATCTTTTAAACGATTTCATTGTCGTTTTGGCCGCCTAAGAAGGTGAACCTCCGGCCCAGCCTTAGTCTTTTGCAGCCTCCAGCAGGATTTCGTCCAGCCTGTCATGTGTTTGGCCTCATTCATGTAACTTCCACAAAGTTACCATGGACATTTTATGTAGTGGCTCTGGGCAGCTCCTTCACTAGCAGGCTGCAGCTGCCCGAATGCAGGAAGGAACACTTTAGAAGGTCCTTCCTCCAATCAGCAAAAAGACAGTATAATAAAAACCTGTAAATATTCAATGCTACCAATACAGATATGTTTCATCCTAATTTGTATATCTGCTTTAGTTGTTATATAGTGCTTTTAATGTTTTGATTTAAATCCTCTTCCCCAATGTGCACTTTCTTGCCCTATCTTGCTGCTGTGACAATTCAATTTCCCCCTTGGAGGATGAATAACGTCTTATCTTAAATACATTTTTGCACCACACTTTTTACATTTTTCATATGCAAAAAATAAAAGTGAAAACCGAGTAAAAATATTTTTCTCCACTTCTCCGTTCTACCCTTGGTGCTAATCTGTCACTTAAAATTGCGGACAAAATACATTGAGATTTGTGGTTGAAAAGATTCAAGCGGCACTAATACTCTTGCGAGGCACACATCACATTATAAAATAAAGGACAAGGAGACACTAACCTCAACTTCCTGTGGCAGAGACCAGCAGCGTGGAGGGAAGGGAGAAAGAAAAAAAAAAAAATCTCATGTTAAAACTTACAAACAGATTTATTGCTGCTAGTGTTTAGCATATAGAAAGCCAGTGGGCCGTGGCAGGAGTTAAACTGTCAGACCGTAATGCACACTGATTGCAAATACACATAGCTGTTTGGCTCCTCCCGAGGGATCGCACAAGACATTCACAGAGGATTATGAGAACCTATTAACGGAATATGATCAGCTGCCACTTCTGCTTGCTGGCAGGGGTCCTGATCACTAGGATGGGCTCTGTTCGCTGTCTGTGTTTACATCCCCAAAGACAACAGGCTCCATTACAGCTCGCTAGTTGTGGTTCAGCTGTAACACATTGCATTCAGCTTGGTGAGAACACAGGGATGAATTGGTGAGAATTTTTAAATACTGACAGGCAGATGTGAATGAGATGGGGGGGTTCTATCGTTGCGACAAGAATAAACTAAGCAAAGCATTGACAACACGGAAATATATAGCTTCTTTAAAGGATAACCTTGAGTCAACATATCAGTGACTGTTTCCCTTTTATCCCATTTCACCTCCCTGGCTTCAGTCCAAGGGCATTACACATCAATACCCACCTCAGCCCCTCCCTGTGTGTTTTATCCTCCAGAACCCCAGTGTTTTCCAAGAGAAACACAGCATTGTATGGTTTATTTCACCAAACTTCTCTTTAAAAACAGCTAAGTCTTGTACATGTATCAGCAAATACATGCTTTATAATCGATTCCTTTCCCGTTGCAGTCAGTGTTTTGCAGTCTCTGACTAATCTGGATAATATGTAAGGGTTTTTTGGGTTTTTAATAATTAACTTGTATTCTAACAATGTTGTTTTTAAAGAAACAAATCACGTCAAAAGCGCTAACTCTGGATTATTCAAATAAAGGACAACATCGTCTACATATGGCATACTTTCATGTTTTACTTAATTAATTTCTATGTCCCATTCTTGTTATTTCTGAGTCTTTAAACAGTATCGATATAAGTGGAAATTAAATGCAACCTGTCTCAACCCTGTTCTAAAATATAAAGTTTGGGTATGTCATTGATTCTGAATGTACAAAAGGTATAGTTTTAAACCCCATCTCCTAGAGACCAAACCTATACGACAATCTATAAAAAAGTATTTCTAATTCTAAGTCAAACATTTTTTGATGAATACTTGTTATCACAAGATGTTCCTAATGTTGCTGTATTTGGCAAAAAACGTTGTGGAGGGATTACAAAAAATGAACAAAACGAATGCACACACATCCATCAAGTCAAGCAGATGGAAGCAATTTATTCTGTTTTCGCATCAGGTTACAGTTCTTCAATCAGAAATACAGCAGTTGCAGTGAAGTGACCGGAAAGGTAGTAAAAATTATTTGAACTTCTTTACTATTAGTTCGATCAACAGAGACCTACAGTTCCTGACCCGAGAAGGGAATCAATATAATGTCAAAAACCTCTGAGAGAAGGAATCATGTCAGGAGGGCTTTTCTAAATCGATAAGTGATGATGCAGACTGTAAAAGACAGTGTATTGATTGGTGCTAAATAGGGGTGGTTGAAGTTAAAAATGCATTAATAAAATATAGATTATAAGATATTATTTGTAGTCCATTTAAATATATTGCATTAACTTTAAAATATATTCTAATGAAAAAGGAATGTGCACTTGTTTGCTCAGGCAGAGAACCAGAGAGATTGTTCCACATTTCTACCAATTGTAGATAGTTATTTTTTACTTTAATTTGAATTTTCTTTAGTCATGCATTGGATCGCTCTTAAATTCATTTGTCATGTTTTAAAGAATGAGTGGCTTTATCCTATTTACTTTCTCTGTTGAGTTTGAAATACTGCCCGCTTAAAAGGGCCACCCCAGGTAATAATTGCTAAAAGCCTTGTAAAAATTGAAAAATATTGGGAGTGGCACAAGGAGAACAGGACATTCAGCACACCAGAACATCAGGCAGTGTACTGGAGGATCCAACAAAGTATAACGGCAACCAGTGAGCTTAAATACTGAGAAAAGAGGTGAGAATCACACTCAATGCAGATAAATTAATCAGGGGATTATATGGAGCAGCTGAGGCAGAGAGAAAGCAGGGAGACTGACAGTGGGAGACTAATTAACATGAATGGACCAGAACATACTCACACACAATTAAACTACTAAACCAATGGAAAAAGACTAACAGAGATCAAAGAGAAATAAATAGAAATGCACAAAAACAGAGCACAACAAACTAAGAAACTAAAAACAGAGGAACTAATACGGAAACACCTTACAAGCAATAATGAGTACAGGGAAATTAAATGAATATTGGAACATAAATAGACAAGGAAATGACCAAAAACATCACAAAAGGAAGCTCAAACCCAAACACCTGAGGATCATGACAGTTAAACTTTTATCTATATTGCATATTGTAAATATCTTACATTGACTGGAAAAATGCGACCAGACGAACTAAATTTCACAGTTCTACAGAACTTTTGCCAAACCAAATCCGTGCGAATGAAAGAAGGATCGGTAGCTACTCGTGTGACATTTTAACGTACAAGGTGCAAATAAAAGAAAAGACTTGACGAGATTTAGATAGTTTACCTGAAACAGAATAAATATTACTGAAAACACCCATGAAATGTGTAGAAGAGACTTGCATAATTGAAATCTTTCCAAAGTAGATAGAAAAATGAAAATATTTTATGTAAATGTAACTAATTTAGATGTACATTTAAACATAACATTAAAACTAAAAATAATTTCTGCTTATAAAATGGGTCCTAATACAAATCCCTGCAGGACCCCACATCCTATAAAGACATAACCACACAAGCATTGATTTATTTGAATACTTAGGCAATATATATATATATATATATATATATATATATATATATATATATATATATATATATATATATATATATATATATATATACACTAATTTGTATTTGTGTTTGGCCAAGCCATGGTGCAAAAATGTCTTAAGGAAAATAAAAAAAATAAAAAAAAAAGTATTATATAGGATGTATCTTTGAAAATGTGAAGGAAAATAACCTAATTCACTGTTACATATTGCTAAACAAATTTTATCAACCAAATGAAGCAGAGTTTGGAATATTATTTTTAAAATCCATATTGATGTTCAACCTCTTCAGCAAACCAAACTAAGCTAAACAATTGGTGTCTGATGCATGCATGGCTGTCTGTCTATGTGTTGCTTTGGTGCCTTGTCCGGGCTGAACCTCTCTCCTATTCTCCAAAGCGCCCCCCAGAACCCTTAGCAGGGTTATTGTGTGCAGAAAACGAGTGAAACCTCAATTAAACAATTAAGAAAATGTTGCAAGAGAGAACATTTTTGATATAGAAAAATGCCAGAGTCAAAATATCTTGCAGTAAACCTCCTGTCACAGTGGCATCTACAATATCATAGAAAACCACTTTTAATTACCAGATTTGCACCTTGACAATTGAAGCTCAAGCACTGAAATGTCATGTTGACGTGCCATTATTAATAACAAGCAATAATGAAATATCTGGGTAATCAGGCGATGAATCCGTAAGGCTGCCTGCACTGGGCCTGTCATCAAAGATGTTCAACTCATGTCTTGCGTCAGACGTATGGACTGCAGCTAATTATTTGTAGGAAGTCGCCCGGACTGATATGAGTCCAACAAAGGTTCTACCTGCAGAGATTCCTTTTTTCTTTTTTTTGCCAGCAGCAGTGTGGCAGCAAGGTTCTGCGTTTAGTCCTTCACCGAGGTTGAGAGTCGTCCCTCTGAATCCCAGGCAGGCAGCTTCTAGAATTCCTCGACAACGGCAAACGAGGGAGCGAAAGGATCAGGGAGCAACGGCGGGGGAATGATATTCATGCTGGAGGTCCCCTGAGCTGATTCATATCACACACCACCTCTTCTGCCATTTGTCAACAAGGCTGTAATGCAAGCCGGTGTAAAACAGAGCCAGGAGCCTAATGGAGCTTGACTATCCAGATGCTGCGGCTGCTCCTCCTGGACTGCTCGCCGGCATTAGGCTGACAACGTTTGGCCGCAAGCCTGGCTGCGCTCCTCCGAGTTAACGTCTAGCTCACCTTGCCAGGGCCTTGTCTGCCGGAGACGTAAATACCACTAAAAAGCTCCTCAACCCGCCGCCAGCCGCAAACCTCAGCCAGTTCCCCGGCACGGGGAAAACATTCTAATCACGAGCAATGACAGCAAAAAAATTGTTTATGCACATTGGATTCCCGCACAGCATGATTGCAGCAGGGTTGCTCCTAAACCATTTAACTGCATGTCTGTCTCATTGAAAGATATGAAGTTCAACGCCGTTTGTAATGGGATTTGACTCGCGATGCTCCAGTTACTCGGCGTGACACTGGATTTGGTGCCATATAATAATGTCTAAAATAATGACATCTATTTTACGAGTTCTTTTGAGCTGACAGAACATTTCTGCAAACCCCCCCCCCCCTCCCCCCCCGATTTGCTCTGGACCATTTGACAGTAAAATAAACCACTTAACAAAGAGAATTTGTCATAAACTGCCAAAGGTACAGCAGAAATAGTATCACGTTATAGGCGCCAACACTGGCAAATATAAGATAAGAATCCAACAATACAACAAAGTCACATTGGTTACCAGGTCAAGAACTAAAATGAACCGAGACAAAATAATCCATGAAAATATAACTAAGTTATAGAATAAAAAACTATAATAAAAAGGTTGCAACACTTAAACTTCAAAACTCAAAATAAAAAACGACAACACTCTGTACAATACAGAAATGACTATGTTTTAGCAGGACAGAGCTTTGCCAGAATTCACCAAAATGCAAAGAAATCAAGGCTAAATGGCTAAGAAAGACATTTGTTTCTTTTAAAACACCTGACATATTTTATTTCAATGAGTATTTTGATATAAAGCCCTCCAAAAGCCTTCAGACGTCTTAAACTTTTTTCATATGTTGACAAGTATGACCCCAAAGTTTCACACTTGTTAAAGGAAAACAAACTTTCCTTTCAGTCATGGCTTCGCTTCAAATGTGGTGGCTTTCGAAAGCAAGGGATTGCGCTGGATTTAATTTAGGGGTATCAGGCTAAAAATAGGGCTGGATGTATATGAATTTAAAAAATGATGTATCCTTTTCTATTCCCACCACAATCATGTGCTACTTTAAGTTGGTTTATAACATAAAGTCAGAATAAAATCCATTGAAGTATGTGGCTATAATGAGGCATAATGTGAAAAAGTTCAATCAGTATTAAACATAAATAAATAAACATAGCGCCAGATTTACTGAAAACAGCAAGACACTTTGAAGGATTAAAAAAAAAATCTGTTTTGAGAAGATCCAGAATTTCATGTGGCTGAAGCATTTGTCCATTTTTTTGTGTTGATACTCTTGCTCTAACATAACTAGTGACACTTGGAACTAATGAGCATCACATTTTATCCCACTGGGTGCTTTTTTGAATTACACTTATTGTAAAAATCTGAGATAAAGAGAAATAGTGTAATAAATTACACTTTCACAAAGGGGACTAGAGGACCAGTACCAAATGCATTTCTTTATGTTTTTTTCAATAGAAAAACATGTTTCTTATTATGAAATCAGATGCAGATGTGGATCACTGGGAGTTTTTTTGCACTAAGTAATTAAATGAATAGTTACATAAGAACATAAGTTATAAACGGCTCATATTACATTTTTTTTTTCTACTGGTTCCCATAAAACTGGCTTTTTGGTTTTCTGCCTTGCGAACCTAATTGTAAGTATTTTTCACAACATTTTATAACTACCATTTTGAGGAGGATTTGTCACAATATATATATATATATATATATATATATATATATATATATATATATATATATATATATATATAGGTGCCATATACATACAGTATATAGTCATTCTCTGAAGGGTTTTACAATTGCTTGTTAAATTAGTCTACGACTTGAACAAAGATTTTATGTTTATTTATTTTCTAACTGTATTTGTTTTTATCCGTTCAGAAAAATGTACCTGTGCAGTTTTTATGTCGTTCGTCTAGTTAAAATTTGAATGTTACGTTGTTACTGGCCAGAATAGTTTAAAGTTTTGTTTTTAAGGATTCTTTTTAGCATTTAAGTATCTTTGCCTTACATGGCTTGCGACTTGTTTTAGAAAACATATCATAATCTTTTATTGCATACCATTTTGTTCTGAGGTGGCCACTATATATTATTTTATTTAAATGTTAGGTTTAGAGCCCCCTAGTGGTCAAACATTTAACAAGTAATAAGAAAGAAATAATACATTTAACAAGTTTCAATAAAAAGCACATTTTAGACCAATAAATAGTAAATAGAGTGTACTTATATAGCTCTTTCCTACCCAGCGAGACTACTCGAAGCACTTTACAACACAATCTGCACCCGTCCACACATGCATTAATACAGCATTTTTATTGAGTGTGCTGAGCTAGCAGTTGGCTATGATACACCATGGTCATAGAAGTCAAATGTTACGCATAATGTATATAACTCCATACAGCATTTGGTTTTGAGCATCTTTAACTTTCTACGTATGGCAAAGTGGCATATTCCGTTTAGGGCCCCAAAATATCCAGGTCCGGCCCTGGTTATAAATGGATGTCTTTAACAAATGTGACTCTGGACAGGAGTGTAAGCGGCAACTGTCTGAATTCTAATGCTGATTACCTGGCACGTTTCTGCCAAGTGTCCTGCATCTTTGAATGAACCCGTTCGGTTATACAGAGGTATAGAAACTTCTCAGAAGAAATCCCCCACTCTCTGTGCAATATCGGCCTGCCTCGTACGCTGCAATATTCCTTATTGATTTTCCGAGGCCAATATTTGCAGTGAGAACACCTCTTAAGCTGCAGGATATGAGTTGGGGGTTAAATGATGATCCGGACATTTTTGCATCCCCCAACCAGCTGTCATTTATCCGGCCTCATGAAGTCGTTTAGTCTGCCGGTGACTGGATAAACACCGGCTGATGGATGGACCGGTGTTCTGGGTCATGTCTGTAATGAAAGAAAAGAACCGGGAGAGGCTTTCTCTCTGCTGATTGCTCCACTCTGTGCTCAGGTTGTGTCGTACGATTGGATCGCTGATGTGCATCTGGCTGTTTGAGTGGCAGAGCAATGTCAGCAAATCATTTCCCTCGGCCGTGATTTGCACAGTAATGTGCTTTGCCCGATTAATGCGGGCGAATTAGCTGCGTCTCCGCTCCGTACTTTGAATTGCCGCAAAGGGCACACGGTTCGGAGGCTGTCTTAAATCCATCCTTTCTGCAGTTACCGTGGAGCAGCGGGAGTGCATCTTGCCTTCGCCACGTCATTATGTCCCTGTGATTCAGCATGCTGGGGCCTGAGCGGTGGGGGGGTAATGTCTGGTTCTGTTTGTGGCCCGCTGACTCTGGAAATGGCAAAGGACTTGGCAAACAAAGGAAAGCACAGGCCCACCACGGATTCAAACAATCGGAAATGCATTGCATGAGTTTGAAAATGATGCCGCTCGCCGTTTTAATCTCAAGCGTTTACTTTTTCACATTTTTGTCACATTGCAACCAAAAAAGTTTCAATGTGGTTTAGGGGGGGCTTTATGATACAGACCGACAGAAAGTAGTACAAAACTGTGAGGTGGGGAAAACATATGTGGTTTTCAAATGTTTTTAGAGACACAAATTTTAAAGGGGAGTTCTTGTTTTGTAGAATCACCTTCCACTACAATTTACACCTGCAAATCCTTCGGGGTTAGGCCTCTATTCTTTTTTTTTTTTCTTTTTTTTTTAAATTAAGACTACTACTTTAATTGCAAAGATTTTCGATCTTTAATATTTATGCATATAAATCACTCAACTCAAGTTTCTCAGTTTAAAGACAAAAAAAATAAATTCATCCCCATTTCCAATAGGGGCCCTATTAACACAGGAATATCATACACATTAAAGAAATTATAAATACTTTTTGTTGCAACACAAACATTTGCATTTTTTCCAAATAATGCTCAAACATGGACTCTGCAGCGAACCAATTAAACCAAAGCCAGCTTATTTAGAAGGTTGTGATCTCTGTGAAGCTCTCTATTCATTTTACAGACCTCGAGATTAAATCTTTAGCTCTTTTCTTTGGGATATGGGTCAAACTCAGTCAGACTGCTCATCTTGTCGAGTCATTTTCCCATTTACTCCGGCCAGCCTCCTGGTCCCTGCAGACAACAAGCATCCCAGAGCATGATGCTGCCACCACCATGTTTCACTATGGCAATGGTTTGGTCAGGGTTGCATGTCCTATAAGTTTCCTACAAGTTCATGTTGCAAGCAGGATTTTTTAATAAGTTTCTTTCTACAACTGCTTTCTTCCTACCACTCTTTCACACAGGCCAGGTTTGTGGAGTGTGCAGCTAATGGTTATCCTGTCAACAGCTGTCCCAACCGAGCTGTTGATTTCTGCAGCTCCTCCAGAGCTAGCACTGGCCTGTTTCCTGCTTGTCTGATTAAAGCCTGTCAGTTTAGGTGGATGGCCGTGTTTTGGTAGGCTTGTAATCATGCAGTACGCTTTCTATGTTCAGATTATGTAAGAAGCAGTCCTCAGTGAGAAGTTCAAAGCTTGTGATGTATTATTTTAAACACCGTCCTGCTTTAAACCGCTCCACAGTTTTATCCTTGATCTTTCTGCTGTGCTTCTCGGGCTTTGTGATGCTGTCCACTCACTGCTCTTCTCTAACAAACTCCCAAGACCTTCACAAAAAAAATCTCTATTCATACTGAGGCAACCGCTGAAGGAGGTTTGTCGTACTAGATTTTCTTAAGGAGCGTTATAGGGGATGAAAACAAATGCATACATTTCAGATTTTCATGTGTAAAACAACAGAAAACCATCTATTACTGTATTCTCCGTCCACTTTGCAAATATGTACTACTTTGTATTTGACTATCACATTAAGTCCCAATGAAATATATGGAAGTTTGTGGTTGCAATGGTTATAATAGTTCTCCAACATGCTGTAGCGTAAGAAAACTTTGTGTTTTCCCTTTAAAAAGAAACAGAAGCCACACGCATAACCTGAAGACACATGCGTTTGCACATGATGTGGTTTTTTTGCAGAACATATTGTGTGGCAGATTTAATATTTCTGCCTCTACAAAGACAGACTGGGATCTGTGGTTGCACCGCATTTTTTTTTTTTCTGAAGATAACTGCAAGCCACTCTTGCAAAAAAAAAAAAAAAAGTAAGCTTCTCCCATCACATTTCAAAGACAACGGCAGGAACCCACAGAGAAAAATGGCGTGGTCTCAGTTGCAACAAATACCCGAGTATTATGGGATTAAGTTGCTGCTGAGCAACGCAGAGCCGGATAAAATTGATCATCTGCACTGGACTGCTTGGGGGCTTGCAGGCAAAGGACGCATGTTGTTTCACAAGGTAAGACGCCTGCCTGCAATGCAGTACAGTGCAAGCACAATCAGCAGCCATATCTGCACAGTGAAGGGCATGTCTCTTCTGTCGCGCGGTATAGGGGGCCAGCTGCAAAGCGTGCGTGAATCCAAACATTTACACACTGCTGAGACGCAGGAACACGGAGGCTGGCTGAGCTCCTGCAACCAAACGAAGAGAGGTAAACTAAATTGCGGTGAAAGCACGAAGGCAACATAAAAAAAAAGAAGGCTGGAAACAATAATGCTTTGCTCATAAAAGGCGATTCCACTGGATAATAACAGCTGATTTCAAGAAGTTGCATCACACACACACACACAAAAAGGTGCTCTTCTCAGGAGTCCTCCAGCTTCCGTCTCAAATCACAGATGAAGTGACACATCAAACGGCGGCCAAGTTCACTTTGCTGTTGCCGACTTCACGGCCCAATCGCGGCGCTGGATGCTCGGCGAGAAGCGGTAATTGGAGAATACCAAGCGGCGCAGAGAAAATTGGATTCAGTCGGATCACACTGCTGAGCAAAGCAGAACCCTGGAACAACAGAGTCTCTGCAGCATCTTATCGCTTTCCTCCTCCCCCCCAATTCGTTTGCAAACAAAGAGGCAGAAAAATGAGAGTGGAGACTTCAGGTTGAGCTGCTCACAGATGCCCCGGGGACCTTGAGCTTATCCTGGACTGTCTTTAACGTGCCGAGCCACGCTGCCTGTGCATGCAACACGAGTAGAAAAGCCTGCAATGAGACGGGCAGAGGAATCTGGTCCTATGTGCTGTTTTCACTTTGTAGAAACTCGACTCATCAGTATTGATCTGCAAGTGCAAAAAAAAAAAAAAAAAAAAAAAAAAAAAGTTCTCAGCATACACAAACAGATGAATGGACTTAAATCATGTTTGTTCTTGGCACACTGACCTCACTCTGAGAGAATTTCAATCAATATTGAATGTGCTGACCAGAGGCTGGGAAAATAAAATCCACTCCAATAAATTTGAACAAACAGACCTTTTTGCCTAAAGGAGGAAACGAACACACGGGTTTTACATTTTAAAATGAACATTGTATTCATAAACTTGTCAGGGAATCGTTTGAAAGCCATGGCAGCTTCCTGTGCAGTTTTATTGAAAGTGACTTTAATAAATACTATGAGCAGAATTCAAACTATGAGTGCATATACTCAGGGAAGCTGCTGTATGATGTGATTAATTTCAATATATCTCTTTATTTTGTGTGTAACTTTTTACTTTATTAGTACTCTGGACTTGTTTAATTATCCAACTTTACTATTAGAGATTTTCCTGTTAAAGCTATTGATTGTTTATATGGAAATATGCCCATATTTCCCAAATGATCCATTTATCCATGCATGCAACCATCCATTCGGTTGTTTGCAGGTTCCATACTTATACTTATGGTTTGCAGATTTTTTTTAGCCCTTAAATACATTTTGCTGTGAAATTGGATTGGATTCTTTGGGAGATTTGAATTTAGTCTGTGCCAGGGCTGCATAGATATCTTTATTTGGGTCAGATTTTTCCAGACATTCAGTTTTCTTTGTTCTCTATTGTGTTTTTTTGAGCAATTACGTCACAGTATTTGCTGTGGAGTTGCTAAAAATAATCTTGGACTTCAAATGCAAATCCGCCATTAAAATTTTTGTAATCAAAATTGAAGGATGACGAAGCTACAAGTGGATAAGTGAAAATGTTCGGCTGTTGGGCGCACTAATAACCCACACAGTTCATTACATCGCCTCCCGCTTTACCACAAAATGGCCGAAAGGGGTGGAGTAGACTGCTCTGCAACCTGGAATAGGCGGGGTGTGAAGTACCTCATTTGTATTCAAACAGACGACAACAACACAAGTCCGTCTTAGGTGCAACCCAGTGGAGGGACACAAGAGGAGATGTGGGGCAACAATAGTCGTGTTTATACCTTTTTTTATGCATATTTGAAGTAGTGCATTAGAAAATGTTGACGGAAATGGAAAAATTCATAATAACTTCAATCTATTACGTGTTCCGCACACTTGAGGTGGTTTTTGGCTTTTGCGGAAAAGAGTTAATGCGCGAAACGAAAGATGCAAACACGTTTACCGAAAAAGTTCCGACGTAGCCAACATTTACACCGCATGACTGATCAGCTGTTTTGGCTTTCGCCCATAACACGCATACAATTGCATTTCTTTCTCTACATGTCTGTACAGCATGTAACAACGGCAATATTAGTTGACATGACAGATCAGTTACGATTTCCCCAAAAGCAACACATTCCTGAAAACCTCTCTGCCTTTTATTTTCTATTTTCTTTTTTTTTTGACGTGTGGTCCATGCTAGCTTGCAACCTCTACTTCCTGTTTATTTCAGCCATACATAACGTAAACTTCCGGAGAAATTATGCTTTACGTAGCGCGGTTAATTTGCTCCAAACCAGTAGATGGAAACATGCCTAATTCACATTTTCCTTTTTTTGATATTTTAAAAGTTTGCTCAAAATCTGTATGACAATTTGATGGAAACATGGCTAATTACCAGGAATTCAGGAACTACAGACGGCAACTGAATAACAGCATTATATGTCCCCTTTAAAGTTATAGTGAACCTTTCTATTTAACTTTAAAACTGGGCTGAAACAGGGTGATAATCCTGGAAATCTGTGCCTTGAAACATTCGGGGTTTTGTCATAAAAACTGTGTGGAGACTGTCTACACAGCAGCTGTGCAATCATTATTATTGCAATCATTAGTACTGTCAACATGCGCGCTATAAAACGCTGCAACCATTTATCAATCTCTGTAATCATAATTTCAGTTGTTAGCGTGCATATCTGAATAAATGGGCAAGCTGTTTAAACAAAGTAGGGTCCAATGACGGGCGCATTGAAGCCCCTTTCAAACTGTCAGGCAGAAGTTTAGAAACTGGCGGCTCAGTTACGAGAACATTTCGGCGATAAGTATACCATCTGAATTGGTGCAGGGATCTGAATAAGGGCCCTCTCAGGGCCATCTAAGTTAAATATGCTAGCTGGCTGATTACATTTATTTCTGCCCGCCTGCCCCGGCAATGAGGACAAATTGGGTTGTTGTGGCTGCTGATAATGCTAATCTCCCACGGCGGCAGGGGGAAATTACAGTGAAACAGGGATGCACAAAGAGATGCCACATTATGACTCCAGGAAGGGCTCCATCATGCAGAAATTAAATTCTCCTGGGTTCGTTCTTTAGCTCTGCTCCATGTCCCCACTATAAGATTTGTGCGGTTAAGGTCGTTCCAATATCCCTTTATAAGTCTGTACCCATTACCCTGCTATCTCAACAAATTACAAGTGTCTTTGACGGAAAAAGAGGGTAAAAAAAAATCCTCCAAACACCAAATATATACTTTCACACTGACAGGATCAAAGTCCTTTCTACGCTTGTCCTTGACACCTCCTATTCGCATTGCACGGTTCATACAAAGATGAGGCTCAACAGACAAGCCCATGTGTGCGCGCACACACAGAAGGTGGTAAGAGAACCTGTTTCTCCCCAGGCAAGAGCATGTCCTCGGCTTTTGTGGCCGCCTGGCCTAATTGTAAGGTACCTGTCATCCTGTTTCAACAGTGAGTGATTTGTGGCCCAGAGCAAAGAATGCATCAATGCCAGGTTGAACCTAAGCACCTTGCATTATTATATCTATTTTTATCCGGAAGAAAACCGTGAAGCTGCACCACTTAGGTTAGCTGTGCACTTAGTGCAGCTCCGCCCCTGACAGTTCAGGGCAATAACGGTGGCAGCAGGAAAACATATATCAAAACTACAACCCCGCCCAAGACTAACCCGATTGCATTTAGGGAAACCTTGCTCTGCGGGGCTCGATACAAATCCACCTGGCTAATGTATACACAGCTATGTTTGCGGGCTGTTTTCCAGGTTTAATAATCTCCACCGAGACAATCGCTCCCATTGACTGAACCCCCCCCCCCTCCCTGCAGAGCATCCGTAGCATGCAAAGCTGCCGCTGTAGTGTTTGCCCACTGAAGTGTAAACTGCATCTACGCTTTCCATTTGTGAATGATGACAAAACAGGTCATCAGATCATAACATCTCATTGTACTTCAGAGGCACATAAATCTCCACGGCAACACATTTACGGCGTCCTATCTTTATGTTCCTTCTGTCTAAACAGGCCTGTGCTATATTTTATTTTAACTAGCTCAACAAACCTATTGCTGTAGGAGCACACCTTGTGAATGTGTTTACTTAAACAGCTTTATGCTAATTTGTGGATGAGACAGTGTTAAATGGAAAAGAAAATAGATTTGAAAGTGTAATTTGTCTTCCACCCCCTGTATCTTGAAACCCCTAAATAAAAACTTGTAAATAGAGCCTTCCTCTGAGTAATGTAACTTTAGTATAAATACAGCTGTTAGCTTTGGACATATCATGGAGCATTATTCAACCCATCATCAAAGGAAATAATATGAGATGACAGCAAGCCTATAAAGACATGGCTGTCCATCTGAATGAATGGTTCAAGTAGCAATGCACATCGGTCTAAACTCACCATACTCACTGAGAAGTAGGAGAGTGGTAGAATCACGTAGTGAGAAAGCTCCTGCACTACAAAAAGAGAACTAAAAATAAGTGAAATTTTCTTGAAATGTATGTATTTGTCCTTGATTTGAGCAGGTAAATAAGATCGTCTGCCAATGGAATGAGTATTTCGACCCCTAAAATAAGATAATTAGATAAATCACACTTGAAATAAGATGACGGAGATGAGTTGTTCCTATTTTAGGTGCAAAAATCTTATTCCATTGGCAGATAATGTTATTTGTTACCTGCTCAAATCAAGGAAAAAACACATTGATTTTAAGAAAATCTTGCTTATTTTTAGTTCAGTTTTTGCAGTGTGAGCAGGTATAGGGAAGCTGGTCAGGGTTGATGGGTGGAGCTAAGTACACAGTAATCTTGGAATAAAACCTGGTTAAATTTGCAATATATAAATAAATAAAGGTGGTGGCAGCATTGTGCTGTGGGAATGCCTTCTTCAAATGCTCTTTATAAAATATGATTGAGCTCAGCTGTTTTCAAACAAAACTATTTCAGTCTATAAATGTCCAAAGCTGGCGGGGACGTACCCGAGAAGACCGGAAGCAGCTTGGATCTAAAGTAGTGGCTCGGGGAGGCTTTGTTTAAAAGTATACATCATCATTCATTTCCATTCACTTTTACAACTTTGCATTACTCGGTGTTTGTCTATCACATAAAATCACGAAAAAAATCAAATTGAACTTTCCGGTGACTAAATTGGAGTGTGAAAACCTTTGCAAACATGTCACCTCATCAGAGGAGCATACATCCAACAGAATATTGGATATATATTGTCCAAAGGCTAATTATTTATTTAGTCCATTTTTTGGTCTAATTTTTGATCTAGATTTTAACTGCTTTGTCGCTGATTCTTGGCTCTGTTCCTGAAGGTCTTTTTTAATTATACTATATCTTGGCTGAGTAGCTATATCTGCAACAGAACAGTAAAACTAATTTAAGAAAATTTGTTACATGCAGCTTGTCATAAACACCCGTTTTGTTCCAATTTCCAGTTTCCAATCTATTAAAAACACTAAAGATAACACAATCTGACAGAAAATTGTATTCAGCACCAACAAGCTGATTCCTAAATGGTTGTTAGCTTAAAACTTGGCATGCAGTGCAGAATATGACTAACCGAAGGACGAGGCATCCCTCAGGTCTTGTGTCAGTTATCTTTGGTGGATTCCTGTCAAGTTTTGGAAAGGCATGTATTCAAGATAATTCTCATCTAGTGGATTTGGCATTTTTCCACAGTACTGCTGAGGCAATTACATTTCCCTGATAAACAACCTAAAAAGCAAAGCTAAAGGTTTTGTAGTTGGATTTCACATCACTTCGACAGAGTTGTCATGTTATCCAGGAATCGGCATCTTGGAACGGTCAACAGTTAATTGCATTTTGTTGTGTGTTGCCCCTAGTCTGCATTAATGGCTTGATTCAGCGGCCGATTATTATGGCTCACTTCTGCGGTTAATGATTGTGCCAGGGTACAACTGTGACACAGCTTTTTGCCATCTCAATTTTTTTTTTTGACATCTTCATTTCATTACAAGAGCCTTTCCAGAGCTGCACATCTTGACCTGATTCACCAGACCATATATTTTTGCTACAAGTATTACTCTCTGGAATTATAACAATATTGCTTTAGATATATTATAGTCTTTTATAAATGATAAAAAAACATATTTTGACACTAAATTTCTGTTGCTGCAGAGATGTAATTATATGACTAAGAGATTTACAAAGTTATTAGTGTTCCCCTGTCTGGCTTCCTGGATAGGTTGTCTAGTCTGTGCTGGGTAATGCCCCCGCTGTTAGAAATAACCCACCAGCCATGTGTTTTAAGTAGAGGTGGGACCTCTTCCAGCTAATATGGGTAATGGCCATGATACTAATCTTATTCTTGGATCACATATCAGACTGACGCCACCAAATGGATCCATTAATTCAGACTCTGGTACTGTGCCGCCGAAGATCATATTTTGGCTGATTTTGCTTTGAAGAATTAAGCTAAAAGCCAAAATATTTGTATTTAGATAACAAAATATCCATATTAGTGTCATGAACCGTATATAGCCAGCTATATTATAGACTTCTCCTGTTTTTGCACTATATAACCTACATTTATCAGATCGCAGATAATTCTGATTGAACTAATCTAATTAAAAACTGTTTCAAATGTTGATTTCATTTATCAAAAGATATTAATATCGATCTCTCTATATGTGAAAAAGTAATTTCCCCCTAAAGCTAAGAACTAGTAGTACCACCCTTGGTAGTAACCACTTCTATCAAGCATTAGCAATAACTGGTCTTACATTGCTGTGGGTGAATTATGTCCCACGCTTTTCTGCTTGAAATCAGCCACATAGGAGTCCTGTTTGAGGTCGCCACCCAGAACCTCAGTTGGATTTAAGTTTGGACTTTGACTAGGCCACCCCTAAAACCTTCATGTTGTTTTTCTTTTTGAGATTGTCCTGCTGTATGCTATGTTAGTTTTATGCCAGATGTTAACGGCACGCACGCCTTCCAAAAAGATCCACTCATGTTTTGTTAGTACACAGAACAAATCCCCAGAAGTTTTGGTGATCATTAAAGTATTTCTCGGCAGTTGTAGGATTTGCTTTTATGCTGTTTTTGGTCAGCAGTGGTTCTGGTGTTCGTATTTTCCCTTGGATGTAGTTTTTGCTCAGTCCCTTTTTAATTCTTTAATCATGAATACTGACCTTAACTGAGGCTGGAGTACTTTAGATGTCGTTCCGGCTTGTTTTTGACCTCCTGAATGGGTCACTGATTCTCTCTTGTATTGATTTTGGTAAGCGAGCCACCACTGGAAAGGTTCACCTTTGTAACATGTTTTCAGAGGATAAAAACTCTTATTTTAGTCCATTGGAGTCTAAGAGCCTTAGAAATCGCTTTGTAATCTGTCAATGACTTTGTTTCTCATCTGTTCTGGAATTCCTTTAGATAAAGGCATGACGTGTTGCATTTTGGTATCAGGGTTAGAGTTTGCCTACTTCATGCTGTCACACTGGTTCTGTTTGGGAGTTTTTTTTTTTATTCTACAGGCCAGGTGGTAATCAGGCCTGGGTGTAACCGGTAAAGCTGGGGTAACGAAATGTGGCTAATCAGAGCTGAGTCATAATTCAACAAGGGAGATATTGGTATTTTCACATAGGGCAGGGTCGGTCTGGATTTGACCGCAAACATTCATTTGTGACAAAAAGCAAAAACAGTAGAAATCCATAAGCGGTCAAATGTTTTTTTTTTTTCTTCAGAGCACCATAATTGTTGTGCATGTTGTGTAAAAAATATTTAGAGCACTGGGGGTTAATTTCAGACTATGAAAGTATTAATAACTTGTACAGCAACTCTCTGTGCTTCAGGGGAGCAACAAGAACGTTTGTAGTAACTACTTTATTCCGTGGGCTGTTCATCTCTATCTGACATTTAATATGTAGGATTTGGGAATGCTAAGAGCCAATTGGATGAGTCTAATAATAGGTACTTAGAAAATTGATGTTAACACAGAGAAAATGCTGTTCAACTTAGCAGAGCAAATGTGCTAATTGCTACAAAAAAGCTGTTAAAGCATGTTTTTTTTATTCTCTGTCACACTTTCTTGCCTTTATTTCACTAAAATAGTCAACTCTTATTTAATGGAGGTGTTTATTGTTACTTCTCTCGATCTCTCACATACACACACACAGTGTAACATTGCCTGTGTGCATGAAAAATTAATGAGAAAACATGAAAGAAAGGCTCCTTAAATTACATAGTTACTAAATGTTTTACTAACATGTTCAAGAGCTGTTTGTCAAAACATTTTCCCAGGAGGAATTCTTCGGCATTTGAAAGGAAATTAAAAGACCTTTTAAAGAAGTACAATGAGCCACTATGTGAATAAAAAAAAGAAAGTCACATTTTGAATCTAAAATTCAGTGGTAATTTGTGTCCTTTAATCTGGAGTCTGATGAAGGCCACAAGCTGAAACAACTTGGTCTGCCAATAAAGTTATTTCCTCAGTATTTCAAGTGGTGCTGCAGTCTCCACCTACACAGATCATTCCCCTTACCATGCACCTTGGATAATGTGCCAGAGACTTTTGGATCTGTGTCCTTTAACTTACATTAAAAAAAAACACGTAAAACATTGTGACTTAAAACAGAGTATTTGTCACAAAAATGGGCATATCTTCAATATTTTGTTAAAGCTTTCAGCAAATAATCTTTAATGAGCATTCTGCATTTTTCAGTGGCTGTAATTAATACAAATTACTTAAACGATTTCAAATAGTCCTTTATTCTGGAAGAAAAGATGTGTGTTACTGTAGAAAATCTGAAATGCAGCTTTTGCACCACATCTGAATGCAATATGAATGTTGGCACAAAATATAATTGTTTTGTTTTTTTTAAGTTTATTGAGCCAAATATGGGCAGATGGGTTTCTGTGTCATTTTATTAAAGTCTTATCTATGTGGACTGCACCCAGACGAAACATTTAAACTGACCAAGATTCCCACAAAGCTCCTTTGTAGCAGAGAGATACAACATTGCTGCCCTAATTTATATTTACCCAGGAGGAATTCATCAGAACACAGATATCTGCAGGACACCTTCAAACTGGAAAGCTCCTATTAAAACATCTCAAATGCATGAAACAGTGGCGTACCTGAAGACTGCACTGACCTTTAATAACAATCATCCATCCATGACAGTATCCATGGGGATAAACTGGGAGGCGTTTTGTACAATTATGTAATATTTTCCTCATTCTGAGATGAGAAGGTATTTGGGTCATATTAAAGGCTCTAAAATTGTGTATCATAGGCAGCATCGTGTTAAAGAATATTACTGAGCAAATTATCTTTTTTTTTTTTTTTTGGCTCAATGCGCAACGGAAGAGGGTACTTTTGGGGGTCTTGATGGAGATAATAGATAATGTTTAATAACATATGGAAAATATTAGACATCTTTAGGGAGCAGAAGCCACATGCCCCTCTGATGGAGTTGATGCATGGAGTTGGGTGTGCTTGGAGGCAAAGAATGCGCACCATACCCATTAGCCAAGTACAATTCGGCACAATGCTTAATCTGTATTTTTTATTCCTAGCTTCTACATTTTAATTTGAGAAATTTTGGTATTATTATATTTTTTCTCATTACATCTAATACCTCTAGTATTTGTTCTTGTTTTATTAAAATACACACAAATAGAAGAATAAAACATGGAAAGAGTAAAAGTCATCGATTTGATTTATTATACTTTCAGCTCCATCCTGTGCTTTCCATTGCTATACATTTAACTGAGAAAGCCCTGCAAAGTTCTTGAAAAAGGCTGCATAAAAATCCATTGTTTCATCATAGGCTCATTAAAAAGCAATAATAAAGTTCGGTTTGTTTGCGTGTCAAAATTCTGGATCATCCACTGAATCTTGGGTGCGCCGTCGTGCCAGCTATAAGCGAAGACAGATTCACAGAGAGGCAGTATTCATCACTCTGCTTGCAGCAAGGCATAGAGGGGAGCTTCGCGAGTACAGAGACAACTCAGGCAGATGCCACCATAAATAATGCATGAACAATGGAGCCAGAAGAAGAGCCTTGGAACAGCTAATTATTCAGCTCGACATTTTCAGAAACTCACATCGAAGTTAACGGCTGAAAAAGATGGAACTCAGGCCGACACTGCTGCTGCTGCTGCGGCTGATAATCTGACGGCTGATTTGTGTGCTTTGACGCTGGGCTCTATTACGAAATGTATTAATCTACAAATGTTGCCCTCTCACAAAAAAAAAAAAAAAAAATAAAAATTCTCATAATTTTCCAAAAATACATAAATCGAAGTTTGTTAACATGGAGAAGTTCAAGAAGTATGAATACTTTTGCATAGCCCAACTTTTTCCTCTTCTTTTGTTCTCAGTTCTTTCTTTGAGACATAAATTGCTGTTGTATGTGAGAAGTTCTCTAAGAGCAACACTGATCACCTTTTACCCTCAATTAAGAGCCACCCACACTTGTGTTGGAAAGAAAACAGCATCTCCTTTTCGCTTTCTCTCTCTTTTTGGTCGCGAAGAGTGAAATCTCGCGAATAATTGATTTGACAGGTTGATCTTCAGATAACTATTCGCTCATTTTAAGTGTCATGGCTTTTCCCGGCATAATTTTCAACAGGCGAGCCAGCGCTCTATCAAAACTGGAAACAGGCCCGATAATTTTCCTA
The DNA here is from genome assembly GCF_011125445.2 of Fundulus heteroclitus. Classification (NCBI taxonomy): domain Eukaryota; kingdom Metazoa; phylum Chordata; class Actinopteri; order Cyprinodontiformes; family Fundulidae; genus Fundulus; species Fundulus heteroclitus. The sequence continues at coordinate 7,621,236 of NC_046370.1, read as the reverse complement.
TAATCGCATACATCCTTCGTGCTCTAACTTTTCATATCCGTAATTACAGTGGCTGTTAGCGCTCAAGCATAAATCCTCCGGGAAGCTAATAAATGGCGGAGGGTGATTATAGGAGCTGAAAACCCACAACTGACAGTGGCTCTTTAGGCTGAAAGAGCTTACTGTCAAGATGCAGCAGTGTCTTATTTGCTGAAAAATAGAGCTGCCTCTGGTCCTCCATTTATCAAGACTTCAATCAGCGGCGACCTGTTGTAGGGTCAGGGAACAAGGCACCGATGTTGTCTCATTTAAAAGAGCACACCATGAATAATGTGTATGAAGCAGGTTGCTTATGAGAGCCTAATTGAGAGCTAATTAGGGATTTTTACAGGACATGAGAAAATTCAGGGCAATAATGTTAGGCAACATCCCTTTAGCTCTGATGCAACTTATCATTGGTATGCATTAATTAACATACTAAAGAGGAATTTCTGTCTCCTAAGAAGCTTAAATATCAAACAAAGAGAGCATTTTTTTTAATTAAAAACAATTGTTGGGTCCAGCCGTGGAAGGAACAAAAAGGACAGAACTAAACACAAAGAACGAAAGAGACTGATTAAAAAAGAAACCTCCGAATCGCAGAACGTACAGTATTAAACAATTTTTATGACAGCTCCCTGAATTATAGAAGCGTAAACGTCTCGGTTTCATTGACCGACTGAAAGACTGCATCTCCAAAGAAACGTTGGACACAAAATAAGTAGCCGCCCTAAAACAGGGATTTTTCCACTGCCATTTAAAATTGAAGTGCGGCACACCTGCCACGTGCACCAATGTGAATATTTTCCAACCACAGCCACAACACAGAGAGCGACTGCCATGTAACTCACAGGCCGTATCAAACGTTCTAATGTTCATCAGAACGGTTCACATAAGAGGTTGTGTATGGGCAGAGAAAATTGGTCTAGGATCAAACTAATTGTTTATTGCATTGTGCTTTGCTTTGTTTTAAGTTGCGATTAACTGCTTGAGTGCTAACGCCACTCAGCCTAAAGTTCGACTTTGTTTTGTAAAGTTGATGACTGGTAAAGAGTCACTTATTCCTGCAACGTAAGCTTGTTCCATCTGATCTATTTTCCCTTTACTTCCTTTCACTAAACCACCTAAGAACATGACCCCTTTCTCACAAGCTTGTAAGCTTCCTCTCGTGGCTAGTTTTGTCAAGGAACCATGCGACGTCTTAAGGTATCCCACAATCCTTTGCATGACATGAGGTATAAGCAGAGTGCCCTCACGGAAATCAGTGAAAATGTCCAGAAAGAAGATTATTTATTTTAGTTTATTTTCGGAAGGCTGTATGCCCGGCTTTGCCTTCCATCATCTGTGTGCGTTTCTGTCACAAAATGACGTCGGAGTTAAAGGCTGTCCGAAACCGACACAGCAGTCCGAAGCTCCTTTCCTCCCCACGATAGAGTTCTTACTGTTCAAAGGTTACAGAACAGGAGCTAGAAGCAGGATCTAGGAGCTACTATTAAGGGTATTCGGATGGAGCCTGTGTCTCTGTTATCTCAGCTGCTAATGCTAAAGCTAAATCTCTGCTCAGGCTAAGACGGCGTTTACTACAGCAAAACGGATTTGTTTTTCTGATCTGGTCAGTCTAATCAGGGGCTGGACACAGGTTCAAAAACAAATTAAGTGTTTTATTTTTTATTAAATTATTTTGTACAGGTCCACACAAGAATTTCCTCAATCATCAGCCCTCGACTAGCATCTGAACTATTGGGGTAGAAACCCCCAACAGGGTATAAATTCCAAAATGAAGCTATTTCCACGCACCAATAATAGTTAAAAAGAAACAGACATTATTAGTCATATCTAAAAGAGCAGAAGAACCACCCGAAACAAAAATGTACATTTCCCTCAGTAAAACCATGGTTGGCACTGAGCAGGACCGAGCACTCGCAGGTGCAAACCTTAAACAGTGCTCTATAGTAGCAGAGAGGCTGCAGTGCTTCCTAATGAGGTCCCTATCTGCAATGCTCAGAGAAATGGGAGAAGAGTAAAAAAAAAAAAAAAAGTACACAGTAATTTATGTGAGCAGTTGCATAAGCTTTTAAACAGATTCACCCGAAATATACCATTAAATGTCAATTAGTCAGATGTACGTTTAAAAATGACTAGGATTACATTCAGGCTTACTTTGTGCAAGCTGAGACACTTAAATTTGCCCTCTCTCCATCAGAAATACCCTCTCAGGTTTGGACATTATGACTGCCACATAAATCAGCTATTAGAAACGATGACATTGCAGAGGCAGAGTAACTTAAGATGTGCCTTACAGAACCTCTCTCTCTCTCCAGTGTCGAACCACCTCATCCTGCTAACCTCATGCGCCGGGAAAGGAAGGCAATGTCATCGCTCAGCAAGGATCAAAACAAGACCATTTTGCCAGCAGACTAATGGAAATGAACAGTGGTGCTGAACACATCTGAAAATCACAGAAGCCTCACTGCGTCTATGATCTCTGTCATATGGCCCCTCTTAACCTGCAAGAGAACACCCTGACAGCACTGTTCCTTTCCCGGTCAGATGCGGGGTGTCTACACATTTTTATATAAAATTCCAGGTGCCCCAACCTTTCTAGCCAACTGTTTAACCAAAAAAAATGAAAAGATACGAATTGACAGATGGACGGACAGCGTTGTGTTTATAAAGTCCATAGGGATTTTTTTTTTCTTTTTTCATTCCTGTCTCTATTTCATTTAGGTACAACATGAATCCATCTGTCATTTCACACTTTGTGTTTGCAAAGACAGCAAACAAATGCAACCTTCACATTTCAGATGGTGTATTTCAATGCCCCAAGCAGCAGATTGCAGTCATGTCTGAGGACAAGCTAGCAGACCCATCTGTTTGCAGCATCACATCTCCACATATGCTGCGGTTCGACCCTTGTCTTTCTTTGCTTTTTGTCTAATAACTATATATATATATATATATATACATCCATTTTCTGACCCGCTTAATATATATATATATATATATATATATATATATATATATATATATATATATATATAAATAACTTTTCATCACTGAAATGCCACCATTTACTAAAGAAGAGCTCATGGCGCTGCAGTCCAGCATTTTACCAAACACGTTGACATTCAAAAACCTATCACAACTGTGACTTTTCAAATTAAGTTAGCTGTAGATTAATTAAATTTTATTGACATTAATTAACAGGTGGGTTTTTTTCTTCTTTTTTTTTTGCATTTGACATTTAGGAGAGAGTGTCGGATTTCAGATGCACTGCAGTCTATTTAATCCATAACTCAGATGGCCGCTGAACAAGAATGCTTTAGGAATTTCTGTATTTGCCATACATTGCTTAATCTTGCCCTGCAAGGTAAGTCAAAACTATGAGGTTATAACAGCTTTTTAAAAGCTTTTAGGTGTTATGGAAGTGGATTTTTACACCTGTTTAAAAGTCTGCACATGTTTGAAAAAGTCATCTGAGAAAGTAAATGATATTCCTACCAGTCCTACCAGAGACCGTGCATTAGGAATAAAGTGACCAGGATATCTGAATCCCAGGGAATAGCCATTTCCTGATACTAAGTCCCAGTCCAATCAGTCTTTAACATAAATGCCATATGTTTTATTGAAAAGTCCATATCTTTAAAATGAAGTTGAACAACACCCTACATGTCTTCATGGTGTACTTTAATATTTTGACATAGTTAAAGGCGCAATAAGCAAACTTTCATTATTTTAGATGGAAAAAACTAAAAAATAGTAAGGGACGAGATGGACTATGGTATGACGTCACACACCATCTCTCTGTGTTGTTCTCCAGTCTGTTGTTTACAAAGCCGGGCCGGCCACGCGTGCATGTACGTGCATGTGAACAGCTGCCACTGAGGACTTAGCCCCTCGCTGTCCTAAAATGCCAGTCAGAGCAGCGCAGCGTTGGAGCAACATGGCAGAGAGCACCCCCCACACCCCCCCCCCCCATTGCATCAAAATGTTCTCTTGCTAACAGCATTATAAAGTTATGAGTTACGTACTTCTTAACCACACTTGTTCCTCCTAAATGTTTTGCTGTGTTTTTATCCTTACAAATATGCGCATATGAGGCGACGGGTGAGAAGGGGAGGGGAAATGAAGGGCTGAGTTGCAGCTGGAGTGGAGGTAAAGAGGGCGTGGCTTGTCATTCATCTTGTATTGGTCTACAGACAGTGCTCAAGCACCACCTACTGGTGAATGTCACTTATTGCTCCTTTAAAGAGTTTGCGGTTGTCGTGACAGCAACAGACACTCTCAAAAAGGGCTGCAACACAGTCCAAAGTTATAAATTAGAAATTTCCAAAGTTATGTCTGAATTGACACACAAAGATAAAGTCTTTAATGATCACAAGTCTTGCTCCTGCTAACAAAAATTTTATGCTAAGCAGTTTGTTAAAGTGCTATGCAAACATTTTAGAAGGATTATTCTCTGTTTTGATATGAGTTACTGATGATTTACATATTTTAACGCAGTTCCAGTGATTAGCGTTCAAATTGGCGCTATGTCTACGCTAAAAGCAACTGGAGCTGTGAAAAAAGGCGTCACACAGCAGCTCGCTGTTTACAGAAGTAATGGTGAATGTAATTGTCTCTAGAAGTATTTACTAAAGTTTCATTAAAAAACGGGTTAAAGAAATGCGGATACTGGCTGGAATTTCTCCTTGTTATTATTAAAATGCCGTTGAGCAATGGGAGCCAACAATATTAAGTCTGCCATGAAAAATACAGATATGGGTCACATATGGGCAGAAAGATCAGATTTGGGTCACATTCCCCTCGAGTGTGAACGTACGTAGCAATAGACAGCTTTAACGAACAGAATCCAGCCGTTTTTCTAAATGAAAAATGTTTTTGAAATAAAATTGTTCGGACTAAGATAATATTGGTTATTTATTCTTTCTGTGCAGCCCAGTGCCAATTGACCCAAGGACCAGTACCAGTTCACAGCCTGGTGGTTGAGGACCACTAATTTACATCATATATAGAAAGGCACAAGCTACCTTGGAGTACACTTGCTGATATCTCCACAGATGGATTGCCAAACTTGACGAAAAAAAAGAAAAACATTGGGAAGCTGAAAAGAATCCATGTCATGGTGAAAGAGGAGAATCCAGAGAAGACGGTAATTTTCTTAAACTGCATAATTCAAAAGGAAGCGCCATGTTAATGTGTTTTGCAGCTGGACCATGTAGTGAAATGAGTTGTTAAACTTGTAAACTTAAGAGCGGGGGGTCTTCAGCGTCATCATGTTATTACATTTCTTGAAGAAACTGATGCAGACCACCAGGACTTGCTTTACCACTGTCGTGTCCACTGGTTTGGGGAAAGTATCTTAACAAGTTTGGGATCTTAAACAGGAGATTATCCCATTTTTGGAACTCCATGAGAAACCTGACGATTTTCCTAAACTGAGTGACATAGATTGGCCGTGTGATTTAGCTTTTGCTCTGGACTTACTTGCACACATGAATGAACTGAACGTGGAGCTACAAGGGAAAGATCAATCTGCACATTAAATGAGCACAAACACGACATACTTCAAAGCCAAGTTGACTGTGTTTTCAGGACAAATGTCACATAAATCTTTCATTTCCACACACTTGGCATGCTGAAACAACATGAACAACACTGTTCCCGCTAAAAGGGAATATAAGTGACATTTTAATCCTTTTTACATGTAAAAAAAGCATGTAATTTCCCTATTGTGTGGACTAATAAAGGAATATCTTGGGTGTAAACCAATATATATTTCACAGATTTTGCGTAGACAAAACACTTTCCATTCATCTGATGCTGGCCTGGTCCATCTGTCAAATAAAACGTAATGTGAGCCCAGAGGCAAAATGTTTGTTCACCCTTGCCCTATAGTGTTCAATTCAACCTATTCTTTATGCCTGCAGAGCTACAGGTACGGATCCATATCCAGAACATTAAAGCTCTTTACACAGCTTTAACGTTCAGTATATCTATTTTTTTTAATGCTTACTTCCTGTGTTGTGGCTGAATTTCCAGATCTTCAGTGATTATATAAGAAAAACTTAAAATCGAATTCATCAGAAAATGAATACATAACATGAAACACTTGAAATATATGACCCTATGTGTAATGGATGTGTATAATAGATGGGTTTCACTTTCTGAGCTAAATTACTAATACATTTTAAATTATACTTAAACTCACAATATTTACTAAAAGGACCATAAATGGTCTGACCAAGTGAGCCTCTGTCAGAATGGTCCAAAGATCCTGTTTTTCTTGACCACATTCAGCTGGACTGGAGCTGAATTTTGTAGCCAAGAACAAATCCACTCAGGACTTTGTTGGTGGGCATACGGCCAGAAGCCCCCACCATGAGGTGTCATCCCAAATCTGTGAAATCCTTCTGCTCGCCAAAAACACTCATCCAAACCGACAGGTGAGGCACGCCGCTCCAAACACCTCACAGGGATGATATGTAAATTTGCATGGTGGCTCAGATTTTCCATTCAATTACAAATTCTCTTGAGACCCAGGTGTACGGACATCGCAGGCACCCTCCTGTTGCACCAAAGATGGTAAAAGCCGCTGAAATCTTTCTCTGGCTGACACCGATAAGGCTACCTGTCTGAGCTGATATTTCCCAGCAGTGAAATCAAACAGCGGCTGGATGTTAAGGTGGGAGCTCGCGTGGATCTGAGACCTGCTTACCATTTCCTCCAAAGAGACGTCAAACATGCAGTTTATAAACTAAGGTCACTCTCCATGAGAATATACCCTAGGAAATACTTTGAGACGAGTTTCTAATACGTGATTCCTAAGAGGAAAACATACTCAGAATAATGCCCAAGTCAATTCCTTCCGTTAACTTCAGGCATAAATAAGCGGCAGCACAACTTAAAACGCGGCAGAAGTACACTTTTCAACATTTAAAATAATTGTTTCTATCTTTGGATATTGTTTGTTTAATTTACTGTCAAAATATATTCAACAAATAAGAATAGCATTGGAAAGTTAATTTCTTTCAGCAACTCAAGTCACTAAGTCATGTAGATTAATTTACATCAGGGGTCTTCAGTTCTGGTCCTCGGGGGTCCGGTGTCCTGGAACTTTTAGCTGTCCACTCTCGCTGGTCCAACACCTGAATCAAATGGCTGAATTACTTCCTCATTATACAGTCAGTTTCTCCCTCCTCCTGCCAATGAGCTGATTATTTGATTCAGGCATGTTTCATCAGGGACACATCTAAAAGCTGCAGGACACTGGACCTTAAGGACCGGAATTAAGAACCATAGTTTTGCATCAATGCTGATGTTTTCATTGCTTGAAATGTGGGCTTGATGAACAGCATGTTTAAAACCTGCTTAAAGGTTGTTATTTTCAAAAGATACTTTTGATCTGACAAATACGTTTTTTTCTGAAACATGTTGGTGGCAGAATCATGTAGTTGGGATTCTCTAGCAGGGAGGCTGTTCAGAGTTGATGAAAAGATGTATGGAGCTAAACACAGGGAAGGGGAAGTGAACCTGTTAGTAGCTGCAAAGCACTTACGAATGGGAAGGAGGTTCACCTTCCAGCAGGAGAGCAGCCTTAAACAATGGATATTCATGTTTTTAAGTCATGATCCCTGGGTGTTGTGTTTTTTGGTTCCCACTTGTGTGCATTTTGGGTTGTTGATTACTGTCGTTAAGGTATTACCATATTATTTAATTTCTTTCATTTGACTTTCCCAGCTCGTTGTTATGTTCTGATTTCAGCGCATTTTGGTTTAGACTTTATATTTGTATTACTTCTTTGCTTTTGGGTAATCTGATCCTTTATTTACATATTTCCCCCTCTCCCCCCAAACCCCGCACCAGGATGTTATAGTCCTGCCTCCCATTTCTAGTGTTTGTTGATGTTGTTCATAAAGTCCTCCCTCCATCATACTTCTGCTCCTGTCTTGTTTGCTTTCAGGTCCTCATCATCAACACCAAAACACGACAGTGTTGGAACGGCCCAGTCAAAGCCCGGACCTGAATCCCTCTGGGAATCCAAGGCATGCCTTGAAAGCTGCTTTTTTTTACAGACACTCTCCTTTCAGTCTGATTCAGCTTCTGTTTTGCAAAGAATGGACTGAAAAAGACATACCCTAAAATACTTGCAGCTGTCCATACTGCTAAAGGCAATTCCTGAAGGCGGTGGACAATGGGAGGGGGGGGGGGGGGGGGTATATTTCATATAATACACACACACACACACACACACAAATGCATACATATATATATATATACATATATATATACATACATATATACATATACATATATATACATATACATATATATATACATATACATATATATATATATATATATATATATATATATATATATATATATATATATATATATATATATATATATATATATATATATATATATGCGCAATGGAAAATAATCCAACACAGTTCTAATTAATTAATTAATTAAAGAGGTGAAAACGTGAAGAACCAATCATCTCATTAATTAGTTTGCGGGCGATGACGCAAAGAGCGCGCACTTCTTCGGACCTCTCCAAAAACCATTCCCACAAACTAATACGGCTAAAACCACGCGCGCGCTTGTGTGTGTGTGTGTGTGTGTGTGGGGGGGGGGGGGGGGGGGGGGGTGAGAGTTAACTTTGCGCAAAAACCGATCAACATTAAGCCACGTTTCCTCCCCGGCCAGGAGCATCCAAAGCGCCAGCGGTATGAAAAGCGCAGGAGGAAAAGACGGCACTCACATCTCTGAAGCGATTCCAGTGCTTGGTCTTACGGCTGTACTGGGAGATGGTTGACAGCCATTGCTCATCGTGCATGAAATTCCCGACTCTCGCTGCCTCCTTCCCACTTTTGGCGTCCACCTGGAGCGAGACGCCCACCAGCAGGCAGAGGCAAGCCGCGGCTCTCACAGCCTCCATCGTGTTGCTCGGGTCAGCTCGGTGTGGGGTGTATCCGGCTGCTGATGCTGCTGATGCTGCTGCTGCTGCTGTCCTCCAGCCTCTGAGCCGCACGCAAGACTCCCGCTGCTGCCTCAACGCACGCTGGATGGAGAGGAGAGAGAGGAGGAGGAGGAGGAGGAGGAGGAGATGCAGGGAGGGAGGGGAGAGTAAATTACAGATCCAGGACTGATTCTATATTTCTGGTTTTTGCTTGTTTCAAAGGTTTATTTATAAGCGGAGCGTTCAACTGCAAATGAAAGACAGATGCATCTCAAAACGTTGAACCTGTCTACAGCTTTATTTCAGATATTCAATACAGAAAGTGAAACTCTTTTGCCCCCCGTCAGATTTAATTATTTATTTATTTATTTGAATGCTTTCATTTTTTTAGCTAATACAAATAACAGTTTTCAGATGATGGTTGCATTAATTAATGGAAAAACACCTCCCTAATTCCTGGTTGGTCCCACCTTAGGCAGCAGCTACCACCAAGAGTTTACAATCCCATTACCAACATCGCCATGGAGGAAAACTTTCGGCCAGATGTTCTCCTTGAGGGTTTTCAGCCAGAAAAGAAGCAAGGGTTTTGTTGTGTCCACCGGTAGACCCAGACAACTGCCTGGAGTCAATCACTTTGCAGCAATTGCTCCTCTTGAATTTACATATGGTAACATATACACACACACACACACATATATATATATATATATATATATATATATATATATATATATATATATATATATATATATATATATATATATATATATATATATATATATATACACTCAGGTTATCTTTGCCTGATATTAATGTTAGTTTGACAGTGTAAAAGATCTTAGTGTAACAGAACAAAACTGTCCTGATCATTGGAGACCTTTGAGCAGCCGACCACTATGGACAACAGAGAAACATTTAAATGATTTATTGACACCAGTAAAATAATGGATCTTTCTCTCAGGTTCAGAGTGGCACTGAGGAGTAGAAGTAAGTACCTATTGAGGAAAAAGATGACAGACAGTTTATGGCGATGGTGCTGGTGACGTAGGAGCCTTACTGTTGTGGGGGATGATGAAGGTTCCAGGGAGGAGGTGAGTTCATCCACAAAGGCTGAGATCATGTTTTGAGGGGAAGATGGAGATGACAGCGGACGTTGGTAGGGCGGACAGCCAAGTGGGTGGTGGTATTGGAGTGAAGGTGAGTCCAGACAGCCGGCCTAATGCAGTGACCCGAGGAGCGATGAGGAGATTACCAGAAGGGATCCTGAGGTGAGTTCTCCCGTGGAACAGAGCATGGACTGGATTCTGCTTTCTTGGAAGAAGGATGAGAGGTAAGCAAGGAAGCGTAAGCCCAGCAGACAATGAACTGGAACAACCTGGCATATACCTAAAAGGGATCTACTCCTCTTTAGGCTCCTCCCATGATGAGCTCCAGCTGTGAGTCGTCACCTGTCAGACTCACCCTGTTATTAAAGGATGTAAGGTGCAAATACACACACACACGACCTGCATACAGCTCTGTACATATGACAAAAGCGGAAGAAATCTTTGAATGATCAAATACTTTTTTTTTTTTGCAATACCGTCGTTGCGCACACACTGCAAAAAGGTAAATAAAATAAGTAAAATTTTCTTGAAATGAGTGAATTGGTCCTTGGTTTGAGCAGCGAGTTGAAATTATCTACCAATGGAATAAGATTTTTGCACTTAAAATAGCAACACCTCATCTCTATCATCTTATTCCCACTGCAGTATATCTAATTATTTTATTTTAGGGTTGAAATGGCTTTTCCATTGGCAGATAATGTTATTTACCTGCTCAAATCAAAGACTAATACACTCATATTAAGAAATATTTCCGTACTTTTAGTTCCCTTTTTGCAGTGCAGTAAATATTTTGGGTGTTTATTTCGGTCAGTTGTTACGGTTAGGACTCCTGACTCTTAAGACCCGTCCTTCTGATGTGATCCTCTTAAACTCCTAAACTCTTAAATGTCCACTCAAGGCTTTAGGGGGGATGTGTTGCCGGTGCAACATTTTTAACACACCATTTTATTTCCACTCAACTTCCCATTAGATGTGTTTCAATAAAAGGATATCCCTATGAACACCTGCCTTCTTTAGCAATGACATCTTTGTCTTTAAATGCATTTCCGCTATGGTCTTCCTGCAACCTATGATGACCAGAATTAACCAAAAATTAAACGCTTGAAATATGTCACTGTTTGTGTCACAACCCTGTTTTATTTCCAAAATAATCATAAATGCGGAACAGAGACCCGTTGATTTAAAATATTTCAGGATACTGTAAAAGCCTTCGCGCCAGACAAGTTGAATTGATTTCTACAGCTCAACCAAAGAGCAAAGAAAATTTGAGGAAAATGAGGAAGTGATGGCCAAACTTGTCTTCCCACACTGCTGAGGGGTGAGACTCCCATGAGGCCAAGAGGCAAATGAGGTTCAATTTAGCTTCAAATGAGCTCGGTTTCATTCCTAATTGTGTTCATTAGCAGCAGAGGGAGAAAATGTAAGAGCTTCTCTTCAGAGGTTTCAAAGTAATCCTTATCATTATTTTTGTGCTAACTATACTGACAAGGAGGTCTTTAACATGCACAGCAGGGGGCGGGGGGGGGGGGGGTGGGTGGTTGTGGTATGGCTGTTTCAGAATGGACACTAACATTAAGTCACTGCCTAGTGAAGATTAATAAATTTGTCAAACACTCAGTTTTGCGATAAAAGGTTTTATCCGTGGTTCATTCTGACCTTTGAAGGGAAAAAAAGCGACTCAAGATGCGTCCTAAGACTACTTGCAGCCCTAAAACAAGTTGTTTTCCGTCTTTATGCTTGACCGCAGGGATGTTTCTAGGTCATACAGAGTAGCCTAGTATACAGCATGAAACCTTGCTTTGTGGCAGAAATCGAATTCCTATACACAACACAATGCCATGCAAGAATATCCATACCCCCTTGAACGTTTTCACGTTTTATCCTTTTAAAGCCACAAACCTCCACGTATTTTATTGGGAACGTAAAGCGTTCAGTTGCAGCTCTGGTTCTAAGCCTGCCAGTATATAGAAGAAAAGCTTTCCGACAGCATGATGCTGCCACCTTCCTGTTTGCTGTATTCCTGGCAAAGTGTTGGGTTTCTGTCACACAAATCAAATACATTTTTTGTCTTATCTGCCATGAGTAGCTTTTTCAATGCATTTATTTGGTCTTCTACGTGGCTTTGGGAAAACTGAAAATAGGACGTCTTGACACTCTTCCACAATGGCAAGATTGGAGGAGTCCACCATTAATCTGTTTGAGCTGTGAATCTCTGCCGCTCCTTCCTACTAATGATCTATTTGCCTGGCCTGGGTTGTGCTCATAGCTGTGCTCATAGCTGGCTAATCATGTTCAACATACACTGCAAAAAGGGAACTAAAATTAAGTAAATTTTTCTTGAAATAAGTGCATTTTTTCTTGATTTGAGAAGGTAAATAAGATTATTTGCCAATGGAATAAGATGTTTGCCCTTAAAGTAAGAACAATACATCTTCATCATCATTTTCCAAATGTAGAATATCTAATTATCTTATTTTAGGGGTAGAACTACTAATCCCACTGGCAAATAGTCTAATTTACCTGCTCAAATCAATGAAAAATAGACACATTTCTAGAAAATTTTACTTATTTTTAGTTCCCTTTTTGCAGTGTACACACTTTGACCATAAAATTGGTCAAGTAATCAACATAGACAGGCAATGTTCATGTGTTAAGCGCAAATTTAGTTTTCTAAATTCGAATCGTTTTTCAATAAGATGCTTTTTAGACCAGTTCTAATCAGTGATGTGACTATGAACGTTGTAGCTACATTCATCTTTCCTACTTTGACCCAAGATCCGGTTGTTAAAAACAGCATTTACAAACTAAATAGCTATAGTTATTCTTATTTTAAGTTTTATTGCAATTGTCTTCCAACACTTATTAATATTATTTGTTTGCTTAATGTAATACACTATTATATATGGAGTATGAATTTTGCTATTCACATTATTCATCAATAAAAGGCTTATAAGATACAAGGTTGCTTTTATTTTAAAAAAAAAAAAAGATCTATGAATGTTAATACTGAATTAAACTAAAACTAAGTTATTGAGTTAACCCATACGTAACTCATATTTTAGTGCCATTTATGGGTTTTTAGTTCTGGCTGGCATGCTTAGAACAAGAGATTAGCTTTAATGTTACTCTCACTTTAATCTATTTTTGGGTTGACAACCTAACCCAGTGTGTTGAGTCAAACCTAGAACCCATGCTTGGTGTTTTAAATCAACTTAGGTCTGGATCCGTCATGATTTGACCCACACTGTAAAAACGGAACTAAAAATAAGTAAAATGTTCTTAAAATGGGTGTATTTGTCCTTGATTTGAGCAGGTAAATAAGATGATTTGCCAATGGAATAAGATTTTTGCACTTAAAATAGGAACAAGTCATCTCCATCTTATTTCAAGTGCAGGATGTCTAATTATCTTATTTTAGGGGTTAAACTACTCATTTCATTGGCACATAATCTTATTTACCTGCTCAAATCAAGGACAAATACACTAACTTTAAGAACATTTTACTTATTTTTAGATCAGTTTTTGCAGTGGCATGACTGGGCAAGAAAAAGCACCCAGTCTTAGTCTTTCTACGCCAACAGTTTTCAGACTGGATGTAATGGCAGTAATATAGTTTGAGTACTTAAATTATTGGGTCTGATTTAACTCTTACCTGCTGTGGTTCTTGGGGCACAAGATGAGCTGAAATATGCCTTTAAGGGTCCTGAAAGTACTTTGTTTTTGGAGGGGGGGGGGGGTGAAAGTTCATGGCATATCCATTCTGACAGCAGTCTTTGATTAGGATTTCACTGCAGCATCCCAAATGGTGTTGGGATTTAGAGTATGGAGCTGAGCGAATAAAAGATGGATAACATTCTGACTCTTTTTTTTTTTTTATCCAGAATTTATGACCCACAGAGATTTATTGTACCTGCACATCATTCTGAGTCTTCCCACGTCATTCCTGCTGCTTCCCTAAACTCTGCGTGCCCTCTCTCCTCCTCTCTCCTCTTCCTCCCCAGTGACGCTGAAACGAATCCAGCGCCCTCCCTGTCCGGATTCATTTCAGTTTAAGGTTACCCCGTATTGGCCAAGGTTGAGCAGCCGGGCCAGGGTCGCATTTCTGTCGTGCTGCTTGGCTGGCAGAACCAACTCTTGACACTTGCGTGAAAGTTGTCGACATGGCAGTGGCTTCTTTTTTATATGAGCCTGCAGAGCTGCAGAACAGGGAAGCAAGGACAAGCGGAGAAATATCTCTTAAGAGGAAAGCAGCACGGACATAAAAAATATAAACTGCAGGCGGTGACAAGTTAAAAGGGTGCATTAACCAAAGTGTGATGCTAAACGTTGATGATTAATGATGGCGCGGCTGAATTGGGTAATTTTTTCATGTTTTTTTTTTTTTTTCAACGCTTTGTGAATTTAAATGTTACAGAGAAACCTTTGCTTTTGACCTTAGCAATAAATATTCCCAGAGGGAATCCCTAAAGAGCAAGACCCACAGAGATAACGTGTTTCCTTGAAACTCTGAGCTGTTAAATCCCTTTAGAAAGCATCTTTGTAGGATTGAGAAAGGCACAAAAATTGCCAAAGACTCTGACGGGTTTAACTGTTTTGCCTGATCAGCGTCTAAGGTGGGAAGAGAGTAAGGTTGAATGTTTTTACATTCCTTGTATTTGTAAAGCATTTGTAATAAATGTTTTACTCAGACTCATGGTTTCAGCTGTAGTCTGGATGCAGTATGTCTTTAGAAATATGTTGTTTGTAGTTGCAATGTCACAAAATATGCGGGGGAAAAAGTTCAAAAGTGGTTTGATTATAATTTACCAGGTACTGCAATTTAAATAAGTTCAATTTGTTTTAAAGAAGAATACTGCAGCACTTCTTAGGTGGTTTTTTTATCCAACCACAAAGAGCTTTATTTTCACTGGTAATTGCTTAGTTTGCAAATATTGCTGGAAATGCTTTCGCAGGGGCCCTAAAAGGCAGCAAGAGCCAGCATTTCACTGCATTATTCAATAAATCAGTGGTGCCTGCAGTATTTTTAACTAGCAAGTTTTAAATCAGTTGAGTGCAGCAGAAAAAGCAGAAAGATTTCACACTAAGATTTTGGAAATTATCTATTTTTCTTTCATTTTATTTAAATGTACTCTTAAAATCAGTTGTAGTGTAATCAGTTGCCATAATTTGACAACTTTGAGTGGTTTGTAACACTGATTATAGCTATTACATTATTTCAGAGGCATCCGAATCTAAACCTTGATGCTGATACTTTAAGAACAGCCAGTTTTGCATGGTTATTAAATGTGAGTTTTCAGCCTTTAAAAGCACTTTATTGAAATAAATCACCTGATGTTAAATACATTCTATACACTTGGAAAGATTGGAAATTAATGGGAAACATGACAATGATCCATAAAGTATAATTTGACTTTGTGTGTTAGGCTGTCTAGAATATTTCAACAAATTGGCCAATTTTTCATAAAATCTTCAGAATTACGAGGAAAAACAGGATTTGTCAGTCAGTATTGAAAGAACAAAACCCACCACCAGTATTATAAGTGCTCTGCTTTCATCCTATAGAATGCAGCGCTAACTCGGTACTGATATGTTTAGCTGTTTCTCTCCGAGGTGGACATGGAAACACAAAGAACAATTATTTTGGACAAAACTATGGAAATCCACTTGTTTTCCTTAGTTTTTTCTTACATTCTCGCAGTTTTATATTGGAAATAGATTAAATCGTATTCCATAACTTTCATGCAAGTCAAAATGATCGAATAATTGAATTTTAAATAATTTAAATAATTAAAGTGAGCCGTAAGTTTGCAAAAATATGCATGCATGACTTATTAATAGTCTGTATTTTCACCGGTTTTTCATGTACACACACGACTAAATGCCATGTTAGACTCGGACAGGTTTGTGATCGTTTTGGCAAAGACTTGCCGGCATCCATCAAAACAGGAAGTGGGATTACTTTTATTTCAGGCATGAAAGCAGCTGTGCATGCTTTACATCCAGATAGGAACCATGTTTGTAGAATGAGTTTTTAAGTAGAGACCGACTTGATGCCATTTCGTCCCCCCCCCCCTCCCCCCCTTCACATGCACAATAAATGAATCCAATCTATCCTCCACTAAACATGTTTTTATTGCAGAAGCTGTTTTTTTGTTTGTTTTTTCTCCCCCTTATTAACATCAGACAAGGCGTTATGCAGCACAATTTGAAAGCTTTCTTATCTGGAAATTTTTTCTTTCATTACAAATGTAAACAACATTGCCTTCGTCTCTTTACAAGAAGCTCAAAAGAGTCCTGATGAGCTATGAAGCTTATCGCCGCCGCTCATATTGTCACAGGATGAAGGGGCTCTGAGGATTTCTTCAAGAATTCCTGGTAAACAGCAGATGATTACAGAAAGCTGTGGTGGAGGGGGGCGGGGGGGGGGGGGGGGGGGGGTGTTGGGGGAGTGGGGACGTAATTCAGGAAAACAAACAATTTAGAGTTCATGTTCCTGTCCGTTGCTCGGATCTGTTGGGCGTTGGTCCTTCAAGCCTTTCTTCTTCTGACGGCATCGCTTTCTGTCCAGCCGCGTCCAAAAAAAGACCTGCCAAACAAAATCAGGGAACATTTGACCTTTTTTTTTTATCCAACTTGATCAACAACAAAACATTTTGGTCAACCAAATAAAATTCATTCGTTTTGGTTTTATAACGTGTTAAAACTTTTAAGAGTTCCAAGGGTGTGAAGACTTCTGTGAACTGCAGGATGAATTTGAACCTGCAGCGATGACGTACTAAGACCAAGATCACGTTTCTCTCTGCGTTTATCAGGACGTTACATCCCGTCGGAGGCGGCCAAACACTAAAAAAAAAAGTCTGCTTGAAGGAGAAAAGTCAGTTTAGCCCGAGACGAAGTTCCTCGATCCAAAATCCCATCAGAGGTTGTTCCGACAGTAGGAGAGAGATTAAACCGCAACTGGAGGCGTTTAATAAGTAATCTCAAGTGACTTAGAACTGTAAATGAAGCGGCTAGAAATGCACACGGATTCGATTCAATGCGACTCAAAGTGGGTCACACAGCTATTAAGACTGCGAAGTTAGTTGGGTGCAGTGTGGCAGCAGTTTGCCACCGTTGGTTGAGCACTGAAGGGGCTGCTTTTCGCACTGCAGGCGGCTACCGGCAGCAGATGTGGGAGAAAGGGAAGCAGCTTCTCTAATTAAACACACAGAGTAAACAGAAGCTCACAAAAACACTTGAACCGCTAAACGTCGTCACCTCTGGGAAACGCTCTTTGCAATATTTGAGGCAAATCCACGGCGTTTTTTTTACGCCGCGAATAAAAAGAAAACACAACCGTGCTCAGGCCTGAGCTTAATCACCGACCTCATGCAAAGACATCAGAAACATTCAACAGTGTTTCAGATTAACATCGCTTCTCCTTCCTGTGATGGGAGTTTAGCGCTTTACTTGTGCGAGTGAAAGCACACCTGCCGATCTTGTGGGAATACCTGCTGGAGCAGCGTTTCTGTTTGATGGTGAACTCCAGAGCTGAGGACACTATTGAAACATGTTGCCAGAGAGAGTAAAAAGAAAATACAACTGAAAGATAAAAACCATGATCCTCATGGATCTTTTCCTGCAACAGGGCTGTAACTCCTGCGCTCAAGTGTTTTTATAGCTTTCCTGTTGTAGAACTCTCCCAGCAGGATTTATGAATCGATCATTCTCTGCATCACCACCACATATATTACTTCTAGCAAAATATAGTGACCGATTCCAGGTGTTTAACGGCTCTTTAAACTAATTATTTAACATTTAATAAGTAAAACAAATACTTAAAAATGTTTGGCTTTTAGTAAGAGTTAACATCACATCATCATTTGCATTGTCTGCATGCTGAGCCTAAACTGATCCAAAATAATTAGCTTGTATTTAGTTTCATTATTTAGTACCAGTTCAAACAACACGTGATCTCTAGGCACTTTACAAAATCATTCAAATCATCCAGACAGATTGGTCCAAATGTTTTCCATCTCAGGAAACCCACACTGCAAAAAGGGAACTAAAAATAAGTAAACTTTTCTTGAAATTAGAGTATTTTTCCTTGATTTGAGCAGCTAAATAAGACTATTTGCCAATGGAATAAGATTTTTGCACTTAAAATAATAACAATTCATCTCCACCACCTTATTTAAAGTGCAGAATAGCTAATAACCTTATTTTAGGGGTAAGAATACTCATTCCATTGGCAAATAGTCTTATTTAGCTGCTCAAATCAAGGAAGAATACACTGATTTCAAGAAAATTTTACTTACTTTTAGTTCCCTTTTTGCAGTGCAGCAGATTGCATCGAGTCTGGATGAACGTGCAGCAACAGTGGACAGTTTCATTGTGTCGTTGACTTTGCAGCAATCCCTCATGTTGAGCATGCGTAGCGACAGTGGAGAGGAAAACTCCGCTTCAGCAGAAAGACACGTTCCAGCAGAACCAGAACCAGGCTCAGTGTGAGCAGCCATCTGCCACGACTGGCTTGAGATCAGATTTCTTCAGGGTTGGGAACATTTCTAAACGTGAAAAATAATCCAGATGTAACTAATTATGGCAGAAACAAGCTTCCTCTCTGCGTCTTTGTAAACTCTTTTATTGTGAAGTGCACATTTATAAACTCTCTGCACCGTAATTTACAATAAACATGACTGGAGCATAAAACTGATGCGGACAACAGCAGGAGGCCTGAATGAAATTCAGTACTCTGAATTAGGGCTGCACAAATAATCACATTTGCAATATAATCGCAACTTTAAAAAATGCAATTTCCAAATTGCAGAAGTCTGCAATTTTTGACCATGTAACAATGAATGGATAAGACGTGTCCTTTAGGTGCCGGTAATATGTTTAAAGCAGGTTTGCCTTCCACATGGGAGGGAAGAGGGTTGCAAAAGTGAGATAATGTAATTTTATTATTAGCTTTAGAGTTTAACCAGAAACTTTCAGGAATCTCACCATAGCATTAAGTACCAGTCAAACTCTTCAATAGACTTGTTTCTTGGTTGCACTTTATGTTCAACAAGGATCGATGTCCAACTCAATTCTCTTGGATAATAATATTCTGATTAATAAATAGTTAATTGCTTGTGGTTAGTGCAGAGAAAAGTCAAAATTAAATTGCATTTATGGTTGAAATAAATTGTCATTTTGATTTTTTTTCGTACTGCCCTACTTTGAATGATAACCTATTTGAATACAGTTGGTTCCTGAACAATTTTAGATTTCTATAACTTTGGCTGGGTTGATGCAAACAGGCACGTTTCGGCCACACCCACCTTGTAAGCTGTATAGAGCAATATGTGTCTCTTTGGCTTTTTTATACATTAATGCGTCAGTGTATTTTGTTTAGACAGAAGCTGACGAATGCTTACACAGGAAATAGAAGCAGGAGGCGGTGTGCGACCAATAATCTTCCCATGTGAAACATGTACTGAAAACAGAACAATGTCTTTCCTATCAAAGTAACTGATATTAAAAGTGCAGTTAATATTAAAATTAAAACGTATTTGCTTTAAGTAAATTCTATTTAACTGATTGTTACATTGGTTTACTTTTTTTTAATCATCAGCTTTTTAAAATAAGATAGTTTATGGTACCACCTTGGTGTTGACCCTGCTATCTAGTACCACCTAATTAATCTGGATTAATACTAAATGAAGCCAACAAGAGATTGAGCAACTACAGGTACGATATCAACTGCTTATAATGTTTTGATATAAAACCAGATATTGTTTTCTTCCACGTCACAATTATATTCAAATTTATTTTGGTCTTTTGAATAAAACTCGAATGAAATGCATTGACGTTTAATGTTGTCTGGTGACAAAACCTGGAACAATTCACGGTGCATTAAAAGTTTTTGCATAACACGAAAGTAGCTTTTGCGCATATTCCTATACAAACTAATATTTTATTAAAACATACATCTTCTGCCTCATTAGAACTTCATGAAAGAGGTTGCAGATCAAAAGGAACAAGCAGAGTACACAGCGCTTTAATTTATACGGCTTTTTGAAAGCCGTCCAAGCGTGCCTTCGGATTTTAACAGTTTTATTGGGGCTTCACACTGCAGAAAGAACCAAACTGGCTAATTAGGGTGAGACGTGGTGTCCGACGCAGAAACTACGCAACGTGGCTGGTGCACAAGCAATCCCAACCACACAGATGTTGAGGACAAGATTTAGTCATTTCACCATATTCACATACGCAACAAAACATTACGAAAACTCACAGATGGAGTGATGCTAATTGTTCATGTTGTGACAGAAATCCCACCAAAGTCTTAAATATTTGATATATGACAAGTTATCAGATCAGTGTGCTGAATGCATAAAGACCTGAGAAGCTTTCAGAAATGGTTACAGACTCTTGAGTCAGAGCTTTCCAGAAACAGCAGGGCGTGTGTTGTCATCGCTGGCGTCTACTGTAATAGATGAGACATGAGGCTTGAACATACTGCACTGTAACATTCTTGCCACAACCATCTGGATTAGTGACAAATAAAGGAACAATCGCATACTATGCAGAGGTGCTCATGATGTCTGAGTGCCTACGTGTGGTTTACAAGAAAGTGCATTAGCATTTTTCAACAACAATCCTGGCCATGACGTAAAACGCGCCTAATTTATGTACAAAACAATTATTTGGATGATACACAACCTTTGGTAATCACCCCTTAAATTATACACAGATGAGACAAAATGCACCTAAAGATGCTAAGGAAATTAATTTTGGTAATTAAATAATTAAAAAACGGAGTCCATTTTAACACGTCCTTCACTTTATTGCTCACTTTCTTAAAATGTACTTTAATTTAGTCATAGCCGTTTAAAAATGAATTTCTATGTTGAAAATATTGTACAGTTGCGTGTGCCCAGTGGGTATTATTACAAACAGAAAATGTGTGCTTAACAAATAAAAACAAGAAAATATTTTGTATTATGGCACGGATTTGATATTGCTACTTCAAAATTGTCAGGATTTTTTAAAAAGAGGTATAAGATGAGACTATATTGTTTATATTAAGATGGTCTAAGTTGCGTTACAGTTTAAAGTTTTTATATTTTTATGTATTTTAGCAGGTTATTTTTTAGCTGTTTCTCAAATTTATCTATAGCTATTTGTTAAAAATTGTGCCTGGGACATTTGGGATAAAGCTTTGATTCAGAGATGCCTTTTTATAATTACTTAATAAAAAGAAAAACAGAGATAAATATTGTAAATCGGTATTCAGCCAAACAATATGGAGATACTATTTTTGGTCCATATTGCCCAGCCCTATATTGTATTGTCATAAATGAGGATGCAAGCAAAACAGCTAGTCAGAACTACCTCAATCACATTATATTGCAAACTAAATATCCTGAAAATTTCAAAAATAAAAAGTGTAATATAGGCGACGCTAACAGTAGCTTTATTAAAGTGCTTCCTGTTTATGTACCAGCTCATGTGATCTCTCCTAGCTGCTACAGAAAGTTAGAAAAGGGGTAATCTAAAACTCGGACGTTTTTGCTTCACAAAATAAAGCTTTAGAATTCTTAGGATGAATTAATATTTAGTGAAACACCACAATTTCATGGTAACAACAAAATATTAAAAAAAAAACTGCTACTATTGCTAGCAACAGCAAAAGGAGTATTACAGTTAAATTATCTATAGCATTGGGAAAGAAAACACTAAATTTTGCATTTGTTTTTAAATTCTGACTGTGCATAATAATACCCCTTTTTGTTGTTTCACTCTTTGTAGAGTAACCAAGCTTATAATAGCTTGATAATCAATTGGGCTACCTGCTCGGCTGGAGCGTACAGTAGGCTGCTGCTTGTCGCCAGACTCATTTTTCTCTTCTGCTTCACGTCACTGAAAATCTTTTCAAGCAACCAGATTAGTCTGTCTTGTAATTGAGGGAAAAAAAACGTACAGGCTTTCTTTCAGCCAGCTGTCCGTCAGTGTGCAGCAATGGATGAGCAATGTGCTTTAATGGTGATTTAAATAAACAAAAATTCAGAACATACATATTTTTGTTAAATTAACAACACGCCGCACCTTTTCTCAAGCTTAAGATTACCCCTAATAAGTCTTTGGTGCAGATATCTGTGGAACTCATCTTCTATCATGTCCCTGTCGAAAGAGACTAGAGTACACAACCCTTAAAGATTCAATTTAATTGCAAATGATGTGCCTCTCCCCTTTTCCCTTTGTGTGCTCCTGAGCTCTGTTTACTCAGCCTTAAGTGGGGCGGCGAAAAAAAAAAAAAAAAAACTATACATGTGTTACCTGGAAGTGGTGCTACACTAGATGTGCGCTCTTGAACCAGAAACAAGCATCCTGTCGGGAGTGTGCATAATTAGGCGTCTTTGTTCGGCTGAATGAATGGGATCTATTCCAAGACAATGCCACAAGACGGAAAAGCTTGGCAGCCCAGCCATTTTGAAGAGACACAATTTCAGTGACTGTGGACAGAAGAGGTGCAAAAATAAAGTAATCGAAACCACTGCTAAAACGGGCAGGATAGGATGGTGTCGTGAACAAAGAGGGCACTCAGACTTTCCTGGTGTAAGTATTTGACTCTTGGCCGTCACACCCCTGCATGCTAAACAGAGAGAACCACCAGCTGAGGGGAAAGAAAGTGGGTGGGGGGGGGGACATGAAGAAGTAGCTCTGCTCTTTGTCTGACGTCTGCATGCAATGACACATGCGGCAGACGGCAGTGGGAGCAAAGTTGCAGCAGTTTGTGTGGGAAGGGCTCTCAAAAAGAAAGATGGGGGTATAAAAAAAAAAAAAAAGACAGACTGCTTAGCGGAATAAATCATGTCTGTGATGCATTAACACATTCGGCGAAGGTGAAAGGAAGCGTGTTACACAGGGCTTTGACGTTCACTGGTGTGAGGATGACACCGAGGCAGACTGTTTGAGCCGCTAAAAACAGCTTTGTTCTCCGACACAAGATGCTTTCTTTTTCTCCGCGCCGTTTTTCGGACGGGGCGCCTTCGGTATTTGCAAGACGTTTGACGTTATCCGTTTAGTTACTTCGCATTTGACACGCTGCAAAACAGCAAAGAAAATAACCCTAACAGGTATGGGGCCCGTTCAGGATATAAATCCTTTTTACAGTCCACAACAAGCCCTGATCCTGCAAAAATAAAAAAATAAAAGACCATGACAAAAAATATTGATGGCCACAGCAGAGGTACATATTGTTTTCCTCTGAGTCCCTTGTAGATCAAAAACGCAATATTTTATATTTGATGTTTTTGACGTTTTGAGCCTGAGAAGCTACGTTCAATAAAAGCAAATATATGCTGCCACCTAGAGGACGGAGCGGGGAACTGCGTTTTTTCTACCTGACCCACCTCAGAATATGATGCTCGGATGGGGCGAAGGTCACGAGAAGCTGATGCTCCCGGCAGACGAGTAGTATCCGCTACAGTCTGTTGAGTACCTCTGTGACAGCTGGACACCGCTCAGCTCAAACTCCCCGAAACTATAACTACCAAATTTCTGAAAGAAAAACAAAACAAAGAAGTTAGGCTTTCAGACTTAAAACATTATTATTGAACAACACACATATTTAGAAATCAGCCAAACTGAAACTGTTCCGTCCATCTTTAAACTCTTTCACATTACGGCTCCCAGTTATGTATTTAGTTGGATTTGGCATGATAAACTAACAAAAATTAGCTTAAAACCAGGAAGTGGAAGGAAACGGCTAAATTGAAAAGCTTTCACTAACAGAATGGATGCTTTCCTTTCCGATGCGTGTCAGTCTTGGGGGACGGCCTTTGTCTTGGTAGGTTTTTTCGGTTGTGCCAGCCATACTTTTTCCATGTTGTAGATCAGGGCGGCGTTAGGCGATCACAGCTAGGGTTATTGTTTTATGACCTAATCCTGCTTTAAATCTCTCCACAACTTTCTCTCTGACCTTATCTGCTGTGTTCCTTGGTCTTCACCATGCTGTTAGTTTATTTATGTTCTCAGAAAAAAAAACACTTTGGACTGGATTTTATTCAGGAGTACTGATGTAAAAGTGAGTGCTGAATACTTTTGCAAAAAACACACTTCTCTTTTTTTAATTGTAAACACTTTTGAAAACCATCATTATATTCCTTCCACTTGATAATTTTGCACCACACTGTATTAAGCTGGGCATGCACTGTATGATTTTTTTGCCCTTTTTCGGGCCGATTCTTTAGTCGTGCGAGCAATTTTTGGATCGGGCCGACCATCAGCTTCATCGTGCATCGTGTAATATACAGGAGATAACGAGGGGCGATCAGCCTTTAATGACCAACTCCTGATTAGGAATCGGACGGTCGGATGAAAATCAAACATGTTTGACGTTGAATCGGCCCTCGTGAGGTGATCGTGAGCACATCCTGCTGTTGAAGCGGATCTACGAGCCGATTTCCCCCAACCTGTCGTACTGTGCATGTGCAAATAGGGGAATTCTTCTTCTTCTCAGACGAGAAGATAGGAGTGGAGACACATGAGCTGTTACTCAATATGCGTACTTAGGCATTCTCGTGACACGTCATCATATTAAAAATTGTTTTTTTAGAAATGTTTTCAATAAAATATGGTGTAGAGCAGCGGTGTCAAACATACGGCCCGCGGGCCGGATCCGGCCCGCCGAACAATTTAGTCCGGCCCTGTGGCTAAATGCATTATCATTATAAAAAAAAAAAAAATTTTTTTTTTTTATTTTTTTTCCAGTGTCCTGTCCGGCAATGTGGCAATAAGATGCCACAAAGAGCTCATCAGATTTGACTTTCACAAGTGGACAAGATAAAAGGAAGAGAATGATAAAACAATTATTGAAAAAAACATGTACTTCATTTAATTGAAAATATGCAGTTCCTATATTGTCCACGAGGGGCGCTGTGTTTTAATTAGCAGATTAAGCTTCAGGTGTGGAAAAATTCAAATCATTTCTTAATTTTTATCTGTTTGATGTATTTTGTCATGCAGGACAGTGTTTTTAAGTTCCAAAAAATGTGAATAAATGTTTTTCAACATTGTATAATCACTGTGATCGGTTCTTATGCATAATGCACAAGTAAATGTTTAACTGAGTAAAAGTATTGTTGAAATTGCACATACTTTTCTTAAAAACACTGAGGTTATTCATAATATATTGTGTAAAAGTGAAATTAACTTAATATAAAAATCAATAACAAGTCCACATTTATTAGTTCTATTTAATCTTGCAATGAGTTTACTCGTGTGGCCCTCTTGAGATCAGATTAAGCTGTATGCGGCCCCTCAACCAAAATGAGTTTGACACCCCTGGTGTAGAGTATAAATAGTTTTGTATGTTAAAAAAAAGGCTAAAGAACTTAAATTATAATTTAACACAAAATATTACCTCTCATATTCAACAATGAATACATTTTTCATACAATTATATCATTTTATGATCAATCTAAGTAATAATTTAGCATTATCTAAAGACTACTAATAACAGGAGGTCCAGACGAGCTGCGCGTGTGGTGATGTCACGATTACACGAGTACGCTTCTGTTCCAATACACAGGAATACGTTCTGCTGGCTTTTGGACGTGCAGTGTGAGCAGTCGGATCGCATCACAGCGTCGGGCCGTACAGTGTAAGAACAGATATGGTGAGCTGGGAACTTTTAAACCCAGCGGTTTAGTCGTACAGTCTGAGCTGTATCCGAGTACGACGACTGAAAATATCATACAGCGTATGCCCGGATTTAGTTTATTACATGAAATCCCCATGAAACATACATTAAAATTTAACGTTTTAAAGCTAAAAAATATATATTTTTTATTAAATATGGGTTGTTTCCAAGGTTCTGTAAAGTTCACTTAAAGCACAAAGGAGGAACTAATCACCAACATTAGAATGTGCTGGTAGGAAGAGTGTGGGCACAACGACACGGAACGACGTGACCTTTAAAGTGATCAAACGGCTGCGCTCGTTTCACACAGCCACTAATCTGGGCGTATTATTTCGCTCGGTGTCTCCAGTCAAAGAACATTTTGAAACCCTTGATAGAGGTGAGACAGAGCGGCGAGCTGCTGCGCCAAAAGAACAAGATCAGGTTTTAAAGAGCTGTTAATTATCTAGCCCTCATGGGACTGGAGGAAATGTCAACCACTGCTGAAAATCCAATTCCTATTTTTTTATATATATCTAAATGCATTACAGTATAACACATCTACAGATGCAGAAATACAGTATCTGCATCTCCCTTGTGCATTTATACGTGGAAATAAATAACTCAAAACAGCCATATAGCTTGGTATAAATGTATGAGAAGCTGATTTTACAGCAAAAACATGTTAAAGATCATTGTGGGTGATGTCTGGTGACGGCAGATGACCACCGAGCATGAATCTGGGTGTAATACGAGACTAATCCCTCTAACCTTTAATATGTTTCTGGCATCAAAAGCCTCTCTTTCACTTGGGGTTGGTCTTCCTGCTCCACCCGCGTCTTCAACTGGAAAAACACCACAGACAAACAGAACAATAAAAGGAAAAAAAACACTGAGATGCGTTATCTCAGAGAAGCAATAAACATGTTTACTGGCAGCTCCAGCTTTCCTTCGCCCAGCGCCCCGGTGAATGTCAAGGTAACTTCGTTTGTGAAATGATATTGCGAAATAAGGAGCGAGGAGGTCAACAAACACTGAGGACTGTACGGTGTGGTCGTAAACGAGATTAGCGGCGGTGGACCGCTTCGCTTGTGCGGTGGTGTTGTTGGTCAGGCCGGTGCAGATGTGAGAACCCGCCTCTGGACCGGCTCCACGAGCAAAATGAATGAAGGCATTGAGAGCGGACTTGGAAAGCCGCCCGCTGCTCCGCGCACGTACGCAGCTCGGAGGCCAGACAGAGCAGCACCTCCCCGATTCCTCTCCGGGCAATTTAGCTGCACTAATTGTTTTGAGGCTCGGCTTGGCGGTCACTCCAGTTCCCATCTGAGCCGGCGGATAATAAGGGAACATTGGAGGAGCGTGTTCCCGGGACAAACGGCTAACCCTGGCGACAAAAGATGCGTCACAAATGTTTTGTGGATCGCTGACGATCAACCGTTTTTGGTCACTTTTCCATTAATGCTCTCTCCGTTTCCTTTGGCTACAGTATATCCCTGAAACTAACAGACAAAATAGAGAATATCAAAATGACTTTCAGCCTGTGAGGTGGTCATGCAAAATATAGCCGCGGTTCACGGACGGAACAGAAAATACCGCTTTATATCTACTCTGAGCTCATTGGAAAGATACTGCTCTCTTCATGACAGATTTAATCTAGCCAAGGCAGAGCGGTTATCAAGTGGAGAAAATGTGATCTTGCACTTCCTGAGGACACCGCCTCATAACACAACACTGCTTTTTATAAAGTGTGGAGCCACATTAATGATAAAAAAAAAATAATAATCTCTAAAGTTACTCTTGAGCAACCCCAGAATCCCATGTCTTTATTGCTTTAAGATTCACATCAAGTTAAGAAGCATGTAACAGAGGCAAGGGGCATCGGAACAAATTGGAATACATTTTAAAAACTGCTTCAGTATAAAAAGTTAAGCTCATTTATAGATTCATTAAAAGACAGCGATATGTTGATTATTATGGCCTTTAGCTGATAAAAAACCCCAAAATTAAGTTTCTTAGAAAATTTGAATATGACATAAAACTAATAGAGATAGGCACCAGCACCCCTCACGACCCCATTGGGGATAAGTGTGTTAGAAAATGGATAGATGGATGGATGGATGGATGGATAAAACTAATAGAACGGGGATACTTAATACAGAAATGGTATCTAACGGTCATGTTATGACCAATATTATCCCGGGGACGACTTGCTGAAGAAGCTGGTTGTTCCGAGCGCTGTATCCAAGAATATTAATGAAAAAGTGAGAGGAAGGTAAATGTGTGTACCAAAAGGTGCAAAGGCAAAAGGGATACCTGAGAAGACTATGAAGTAAAGCCCATTTAGGAGTTTAAGGAGTATTCACAGGGTGTGGACTGTGGCTGAAATCAGTGCTTTAAAGAGCTACAGACGTATCCAGGATACGGATAAACTTTACTTACAAACTGTGAGGTACAATTGTAGCGGACGAGAGAAGTTAGAAACGGATTTATATAAAAATCTCCAAACTCCCCAGACTGCAATCAGATGGGATCTGATCTGATCAGAGTGCTTTTGGTGGCAAAAGAAACCCAATATTAGAGAAGCAGTCATAGTGGCTGTTCAGTGACTCTGATGCCTCCTCAAACACAAAGTAAGACGTTCTGCACTGCAGAAACAAAACTAAAAATAAGTCAAATTTTCTTGATATGACTGTATTTGTCCTTGATTTGAGCAGGTAAATAAGATGCTTTTTATGATGGGTACAACTCATCTCCATCATCTTATTTAGAGGGCAGAAGATCTAGTTATCTTTTTTTAGGGGTCAAAATACTCATCCCATTGGCAGATAATCTTATTTTCCTGCTCAGATCAAGGACAGATGCACTCATTTCAAGAAAATCTTACTTAATTTTAGTTTTGTTCTTGCAGTGTGTAACTGTTCCATGGAGAGCAGTGTGTGACTAAGAGTGTAGTCATGATATTAACCTGTAGTGTCCTTTCTGAACAGCGTGTTCATGACGGTGCCATGCAGCTTCACTCTGTCCCACTCCCTGACC
Source organism: Fundulus heteroclitus (assembly GCF_011125445.2). Lineage (NCBI taxonomy): Eukaryota > Metazoa > Chordata > Actinopteri > Cyprinodontiformes > Fundulidae > Fundulus > Fundulus heteroclitus. The sequence continues at coordinate 7,592,456 of NC_046370.1, read as the reverse complement.
ATCAGCCCCACGGAGACGAAGTGCTCCACCAGCCGGTCCGCAATCATCTGCAACCTACGGTACAGAAGGAAAACTTTAAAGCACAGGCTGAGGCGCACTGAAAACATGTTACACATGCATTTCTTTTAAACACTAACCTGTCAGATCCATCTTTAACGTTGACTTTGGCGTACAAGACGTCCACCATGGCGGGGTCGTCGTTCATGTACTCTATACCCGTCACCTCCAAGGGCAGAGGCTTTCCTTCAGTGATGTCCCTGGTGTGATGAGAAAAAATAAAGAGGGTTACTGTGGGGCAACCAGGCACAGAGCAGCCACCGGTAACATCATGTAAAGATGTTTTTAAAAGTTAGTTTTAAAAATAGCTAAAATTCTCTTTCAAATCATTCCTGTTTGGGGCCTTTTAATCAGACGCCAAAGTGTCATAGTGACCTGAATTTGTGCTTTTGTGGTATAGCCTTCACACTCCCAGTCGGTTGGCTAAAGAACAACCGCTACAGTTTTCTCTCTTGCTTACAAGAAAGACAAATTTCAGTGTTGGAAAATAATTCTGGCTGCAAAAAAAAACACATAGGTCACGGCATGGAGACTCAGAATCAGCCTTATCAAGCCAACCCAGTTTTAAAGCTGAGAAACTCCCAGAGGCCTTTCTTTTTAAGCAGGCAACTGGAGAAGACAGCCCAACTAATTAACCAGCTAATACCAGCTTGTTATACTGGTATTATTTTATAAGCAGAACTGCAAAAAAGGATTATTCTGTGCAAAAAAAAAAAAAAAAAAAAAATTTATATATATATATATATATATATATATATATATATATATATATATATATATATATATATATATATATATATATATATATATATATATATATATATATATATATAAATAAATAATTAAAAAAATGAACCACTCCTAAATGTCAAGGGTGTTCCTACTAATTTTTTTTCTTAAGTCCATTTATCAAAAATCTAAACAAGAAATGAATGTTACAGCTAATTATGGCTGTAATAATCAGTACCTTGGCTTTTCTGACTGCAACAAGAGCAACTGGATCATGTTAAAAACTTGCTTTTACATTAAGATTTTCATACCACGATTATCTCATACAAGCCAATGCCTGTTGGTTAGTGTTTTTGCAAAAGCAAATTCCTTCAGCACAAATAAGTAATAGCGTCATTGCACACACTATGACCGATACGAAGACACATTTTTTCCAGTTCTTCGTGGGCTTAAAACAAGGGGTAAAAATTTAGATCAATCTTTTAAAAGAACAATTTCAGCGTTTTAGGAATTTTTGTTTCTAAACTGATCATATTTTTATTAATGTACTTATTACACCCCTACCTGATGAAAGTTTGGCATTCTTGAAGGTGTTCACATGCTTTTCTCACTTCTGCGTCGTTTAACAAAGCCAGGGTGCCAATAGTCAAATGAAGCTTCGCGGGGTTTTGAAATATGCTTTCCGACACTCCATGATCCTGGAAAGAAGGCGTCACATGATTTATTCCTCATCACACGACGGAATAATGTCCAACTGCTTCAGCTGGACCTCATCTTGTTTGGATTTGTCTGGAGCACCTGTGAACACTGTCGTAACACCTCATCTTTAAATTTCTGGAATCCCTCTTGAACTTTGGCGTCGTTCAAAGGGAAAGACAGGAAGTGAGTGAAAGGCTGTTTCTTTCGGAAACTCTCCACAAGCACCTCCACTCGAGTGACTGCAGAAGAAACCGCAGCCTTTTGGGAACCTGTGATAACTAAAAAGCAAGAGAAACACAAGGGGGGAAAAAAGGACACATTTAGCCAACAAAGCAGTTTTAGAACAACAAGATTTGATGTTCACCCTCACCGATTTGTCCTTCAATTCCTGGTTTCGGGATGCTGATAGTGGTTTTGGTGTCAAACTCCAGACGTCTACGGGTTTCTCCTTTTTTCCCAATGATATATCTGTACAGTAACAAAATAAAAGCATGTTCACGCAGACACACGGTACACTCCCTAAAAAAAAAAAACTCGTAAGCATTTTGCTCACGACTTACTTGTAAAGGACACTTGGGACATCAACGGCACAGCGGTATCCCTTATCTGTCTGTTCAATGAAGTGGCCATCACAGGTTTCCCCCTCTGCCACATCTTCACCCTCTTTAATCATACAAACAGTGAATTTGTTAGTAAAAACACACCATCAACAGTAGTAATTTGCAGTCCCTTGAATAAAAGTTCATACACTTAAAACCTTTTCACATTTTCCACATAAACAAATCACTCTCTTCAATGTATTTAATTCAATTTTCATGTATAAATCTGTTGTGAACAAAAAACAAACGCACACAGTGTACAAAATAATACAAATGGGCCATGCATTTTCATTTCAGTTAATACTTAAAAAAAATATATTACAGCTGCAGAGTATTTAGAATTGTATGAGTAGGGTATGAAATATTTGCCATTCTTCTTTGCACAATAGCTCAAAATTAGCCATGTGTGATGAGGGAGAACCTGTGAACACCAATTTTCCAAGCCCAGCTAAAGATTCTCAACTGGAATGAGGTTTGGACTTTGACTGGACCGTTCTAAGACACATTATGGTTTGATCAGAACCATTAATCCACATATATATACGCTTCTGGACTCAGGGAAAATGCATTTCTCCTGGGTTCTAGTGTGTCTTGTGACAAACTTTGGTCCAGGCTTCCTGTGGATTTCTTTGCTCCTATTCCATAAAACACATTTTATAATTTTTTTTTCCTTTGGAATGCATAACAACAGTTGCCTTGTGCACACTTTCTCTCGCCTGGGTTTTGCACATCCCACTTTTCACATTTTGATTTCCAACAACAACAAAAAGTTTCATCCATCTTCTTCCATCTCATAATTAGGCTCTACTGTGTTTTGGTGTTCTATCACATAAAGTCCCAACAAAATACACTTACGTTTGTGGATGAAACGTGACAAAATGTGAAGGAAAAAAAATCAAGGGGTGTGAATATTTATGCAAGACAGTGTTGCGGAGAAAAGTGTTTAAAGTTTATTTACCAGATGGTCCCACGTACGAGAAATCTTCTTCTTCATAATGTTCTTCTTTGACTATGTTCCTTCGATATATCCTGCCGTTTATGTTGATAAGCGGTGGACGTAGGACATCCATTGTTAGCTTACAAACACTAAATTTGAAACTCTGCTAAATTATCAACATGAAGAGACAGACATCAACTGAAAAATATGCAAAGATTTGCTTGAAATGTGTCCAGCTAGCAGTCTATTCGCGTATGCTAGCTGGTTAACGTCAATAGCGTTACGTCACTTTTGGCTGATTTACGGTAACGTCTGAGCAGATCTACATAACATATGAACGGAGCGAGTAAGATGGAACGCCACAGAGACGAAACATCCGGATTGTTCTGATATCTTAAAAAAAAAAAGTGCCACTGTCGTTTTGTCGTAAATTACTGACGCCGGCTAAACAACAAACACCAGAGTAAACTACGTAGGATCAAAGCCGAACCACCTGGGAATCTACGGTAGATTTTTTTTTACCGTATTTAGAAAATAAGCTGGCTATCCTGTATTGTGTAGAAATACTAATGTTTATCTACACCAGTGCTAAAGCTGGCTCTTCTGGTAGCTGGACAAAGCTTTGCTACCATCCGGTTGCATTTTCTGCCTTAACGGTTGTGGCGACGAGGCCCGTTTTTAGCTTAAAAACGACCGATTCCTTAATGTTCTGCTTATACTTTACAACTAACCGTTGCAAATAACGTAACGTTGTATGTGTGTGTGTGTGTTTTGGTAGTTTCCCGGGAGGCAAATGGCTGCGTCTTCATCATCCTCCTCGGCGGGAGGCGTAAGCGGCAGCTCGGTCACAGGCTCTGGGTTCAGCGCTTCAGAGCTCATCCCCCCCAGGAAAGTTCTCTTCACGTATCCTAAAGGCGCAGGAGAAATGATGGAAGGTAGGCTTTTAGCAGTCTGGTGACATGAGGATGGAGGAGAGATGTACATAAGCACTTGTCTTTGGTGTGTGAAGAGCAATAGAAACCTATGCTATACTTAATTAGCTGTCCATTAATCTGACAAGTTTCCCACATTCTGTCAAAACCACAAACATCTGTGTATATAATCTGAATTTTGAGTGATATTTCAACACAGTAGTGCATAGTTGAGAGGAGAAGGAACATGATATGGGGATTTATTCTCTGTTTTCTTTTTTTTTTTTGCATGTAAACTGAGAAATGTGGGTTTTGTATTCACCCCCTTTTTTTTACTCATATTCCTAAATAAAAAGGACTTGCAAACCAATTCCGTTCAAAGGTCGCCCAGTTAGTAAATACGGTCTGGTTATGTTTAATGAAATATAAATAATATTTTTTTTCTGTTAGAGGTTCGTTAATGAAAATTAGTCAACAAACGGCATTATCACGGCAAATTCTTAACATCTGGAGAGGTGGACTGCAGCTGCAAATCTACCTCGACGTGGCTGTGAACAAAAATCTGACAAACTGGACAATGGGAACAATAATCTGAGAGACAGCCAGGAGACCGATAGTAACTCTGGAAGAGCTGCAAAGATCCACAAGTGGGACAATCGGCTGACAAAACAACTGTTAGTTGCACAAATCTGAGCGTACGTCCTGCTGTAGCATGTGGAAGAAGGTGCTCTCATCAAATGAGATCAACTTAAACTTTTCTGGTCCACATGCAAACACATGTGCGGCAAAGGGACTATTGATGCACATCGCCCTGAGTGTGTTATGCCTAAGCTGAAACGTGGTACTGGCGGCATCATGCTGTGAGGTTGCTTTTCTGCAGCATGGAGATGGAAGCTGGTAACAGGTGATGGATAGATGAATTCAGCTAAATAGAGGACAATGCTGCAAGAGCACCTATAAATGATATGATTGTCAGAATGGAGGCGTCTCTGTGTCAGATCGAAGTTACGGACATTCTGTGGAAGGAATGGACACCGTATGTTCTACAAAATACCAAAAGGACCATCCTGTCAGCAGAAACAAGGCCAAAAGCAAGACCCTCTGTGTTTTTATAATTATATTAGCATCCATGGGAAAGGTTATTCACACTTTAGAGAAGGCAGCATTGATGCGGAAAACGTATACGACCCTAAAGATAAAGACAACATGCGGGGACTGCTTTGCATTTTCTGATAGTGAACTAAAGAGTGCAAATACCGAACTGACCTGCGTGCAGCTTTGATTCTCATTCATAAAGAATTTGTGGTGAATTTGAAAAGGAGACAAACAAACAAAACGGGACAAAATAACCCAGAATAAAACACGTAGTTAACTGGTATCCTTGCTGCAGTTTATGTTTGCAGGTCTAAAATTCAGTTCATAATTAGTGTCTTTTAATGAAAACAAAATTTGCCAAAAAGTTCAATAAATCTAAAAAAAAAAAATCTTGCAGTCATTCTAATCCGACTTTAAGCCAGTAAATACTTCATTAAGGAATAAACCAAAATAGGTGTGGGTCATTTGGCATAAAATACAGAAGGTTGCTCTTGTATCTTGCGAAGGAGCAAAGCTGCAACAAATTGTATTTGTTGTGTAAAGTGTTTTATTTCTCAATGCACGGCTCTTTGTATACATATATATAGTTTGGACTTAATGCAGTTACTCCAGTTTTGACGTGTAGATGCCCATATCCTGCTTCTATTAAACGTCCTTACTTAACTGTGAGCATGTCAGACTTAGGAGCTGGGCATTTGAGAAATATGTCTGAATGAGGCCATCATTAAGAAAAGCAATCTGTCTAAAGATGACGCTCTGGGTTGATGTTGAAGCTGGTCCTCCAACAGGTTGTAAATTCAACACGTCTTTTCAGCTCGGGCCATATCTGCAACGACGTTCACAAATAAAATAAGGTCTGAGTTGATGTTCATTTTGATAATGTTGCACCTTTTTTTTTTTTTTTTGTGCTTTTTCTCTTTTCAGACGGCTCTGACCGATTTTTATGCGAGTCTGTGTTCAGCTACCAAGTTGCCTCCACTTTAAAGCAGGTTAAGCAAGGTAAGTCGGAGACTTGCTCGTGGTGTTCATACCCACTTGAACTTTAACACGTTCTCAAATGTTAAAACCACAAGCATCTGTCTTTCCGTTTCTCTCGGCGTAGCGTGCATAAGTTTTGATTTGTTTATTTAAATATGTGCCGTGCATCTGCATTCAGCCAACGAATGCTTCGTACTTTTTAAATCTTTTTGCTAAAAATGACAGCTGCACTTCTTTTGCTGCGTGTCTACCAGCTTTGCGCGTTCAGAGAAGGAAATGTTCTCCTTTCTTTTCACAGGAAGTCTTAACAGTTAGTCTGAGTAGAAAGTATCTGTAGGGATCAGTTTTCAAGTCTTAACACAGATCCTCAAGTTTATTTGACTGGGCCGTTCTAGCCCATAATCTCCAGCTTCGCTGCCCACACTGAAGAAACGTCTCCCTAAAGTTTCACCGGTCTCTGGTGTTCTTGTTGTTTTTCTGCACATGTAGTGTTTAGTTTGTAGGTTAGAAATCATAATTTGGGTCTAAAGTGAGCCAAGCAATGTTTTCCCCTGGTTTTCTGTTTATCCTGCATGGCTGATGGCCCTGACCTCTTGTGTCTGTGTTTCAACAATACTTTTTTTCTGGCCACTCTTCCAATAAGGGCCAGATCGTACTAATTAGGTGACTTTTTTGAAAGTTGCGCTTTAAAAGTAAAGTCGGCAAATTTTCCGGAAGTTTCCTCAAGTCCCTTTTTGAATAACTGCGCATGCGCAAGACCGTCTTACCTTCTCTTCCACTCCTCAGGTAGGTTGCATGAAAAAAAAAATCTCCCAAATCCACTCTGGTCTTATTTCCTTCCACTTAGGCCTTCCTCTTCTTCTCATAAACTTGTACGAGGTATGCTTCTTGCGACTCTCAGCTGTGTTCAAAGTTTACGATGAGAGCAGCGTAGCTACAATGCCTCGCACCCTTTCCACCAGGATTGATTCAGAGCGCGATAGTAGTGTACTTGTAAGGCTTTAAATAAAATAAAAATCATCATCCATGGAATCAAAGTATCTAATGAGATCCGCTGGTGGATTGGTGCATATTGATGTTTCACGGTAAAATGCGATCTAAATTCTGCACGTGTAGTCTTTTAGTTGTAAACTCGACCGGTGTAGGTACCAGATTGACTCGGGCTGCCAGATTGGCTCGGGTGCTACCCGATGACGTCTACATATGGCAACTCAACTCAAACAAACTAGATTATGCGCCCGCGGTCTCCATTTGTTACAAATAAATTTTATTTTGTTAATTTACGGTTATTTTCCTGTAAATTAGTCGAGGCATGAAAACTTTTAACATCATTTTGGAATACTTGTGTGGTAGTCTGACAATTTAATCAGTAATTTTGCAGGATCAAAGGAGTTACAACCTTAGAGAAATTTAATTCCTCCAATTTTTTTTTAAGTTGTGAAGGGAAACTAAACCATAAACTCATTTCATTTTTAATAAAAGTCAGCAGCCAAATTTAATTTTATCACGGCATTCATCACTGTAAAATCAATAACGTTCATTCCTCCTTTTTTTACTGATGTTGTTCTTTCTGATCACATGTTTTTTTTTATTATTCCAGATGAAATTGTGATGAATTTGATTATTTTTTTATTGTGGTATTTGGTACATTTAAGATATATGCTGGATAAATTAGTCTGGCTAGCCCTTCCATTTTTGTTAACAATATTCTTCCAAACATTGAGCCAATTGTCAAATATTTGTTGTTTTTTTTATTTATTTGTAAAATGGCTTGAATATTTGTTCAAGCTTTTGAGAAAAAAGAAACCGCTAAATTAACTTAATAAAATTGATTCGTTACACATGCAGACCGCGGGCTCTATGTAGTTTGTTTGAGTGGTGTTGCCATAAGGTGACGTCATCGGGAGGCGCAAGGCCCACGGAGAATCTGGTGACGTCATCGGGAGGCGCAGGGACCATGGCGATTTTCTTCGTAAAATTGTCCGTTTACAAGCCGCAATCCCGCTCTCGAATAAAACCTACACCCCGCTATAATTACTTTAGTAAGTTGTCCAGACCAATTACAATATTTTGCGCAATTGAGCAAACGTTAAACCAACAATGTATAGTGACGTCATCAGAAGACGCAGGACCCGAGTCAATCTGGCAGCCCGAGTCAATCTGGTACCTACACCGGATCCACTTTGCTTCTCATCAACTGACTTCCTGCCTGAACGATCCGCTCTGATCCAGATTGACGTGGAGTCGGCGCGGCAAAAATAGAACAGCCGCATATTTTTAGAGAAGCGGCGAGCGCCGGTCGCTTAAAAAATGCGCCGTGGTTGAAACCGCTTTGACTGGCTGGAGTTGCAGCGACCAGCAGCGAAGGCGCGACCCTTCCACGTTCAGTGGAACCCCCGGCTAACACCGAAGCTAACCGCTAAGCTAACTGGATGCATAAAGACGAGAAGTGCACATGTGCAGCCAGCCAGCGGACACTAACAAGGAACGATCACATATACTGTCGTTACATGATTGAGTCAGACTGATTGGCATGTGGGACAACCAATAGATAAGGCGATAGCCCTGCAACCTGAAGAACCAGAGGAGAGTGAGAGCTGGAACAAAACTCTGACCAATCCCTGCCCTTTGGTGCGAAGAGCAGTGATTGGTCAGAGTTCTTACAGGCCTGCAGCTCCCACAGAGATCAAAAATTTTTAATATCCTTTTTCTAAATACATTTAGAAATTTATTGACTACTTTTAGGATGGAAGGACGATTTTACCCAGTGTAACAAAAGTTGTTTCTGAACAGGATTACCAACTATAGCTTTAATTTAACGAGGGGTATCTCATTAAAGTGTGTGGAACTTTTCAGATTTTCTATTTCAAATTTTTTTTTTAAACTAAGTTTTGTTTCCCTTCCACGTCACAACTGCGGACCGCTTTGTCTTGTTCTCAGTCCTAAAATCCTGATGGACAAGATCGATGCTTGTCGTCAGGAATGTAACACAAATGTGAAAAAGTAACCGTATGAATTCTTTAGCGAGACACCCTCATGTGTGAGTTCCTTATTGATTCCTGCGGTAAATATTGACACGGCGATAAAGCAAAACCCGCTGGTCGTTTCAGATCAACAAGCCTCCCGAATGGAGAAGCTGGCGAGCCTCGTGGAGGAGCTAGAAGCAGACGAGTGGCGCTACAAACCCATAGAGCAGCTGCTGGGATTCACGCCGTCCTGAATAAAGACATCCACATGCCTTTTTTGGAGGAAGAACAAAGAATGAAGACGAAGAGAAATGTTTTCTTCTATCTCATAGAAGATAGAAGAAAACATTTCTGTGAGGGTTAACACTGTAACATAAAACTAAAAGTTATTTTCACATTTTGGACATAAGATGTTTTTGTTTAATTATTATTATTTTTTACCCTTTTTGAGTTTGTTTTTGCAATGATATGTATCAGCTGAACTAAAATCCCTGTCAGCTCAAGTCTTATAACTACTTGATTTGCAACAGTAATATTCGTACTATTAGAAGTTTCATATCATTTAGGCTAATAAAGCTGAATCTTGAGATGCTTAATGTTCTGCCTGTTGTGTTGTTTGTTCCTAATCTTCCTCGTCACGCTGTTTATGTTCTCCTTCTCCTGATCTGGTAGCTTGATCCCTCCACGACTTCCTGCCTCTCGTCCTGAGCCAAAGTTTGACGTACGCCAGCACGCAGTTGTTTTTTGTACGGCTCTCGTTCTGTGTTTACAGCGAGCGAGGCACGCAGATCAGATGCCCTGCGCCCTGAACGGTTGTTTTCATCCAAATGAAGGCCGGGGTATGCACAGAACGTACTGTTCTCTGGCCCGGCCCTGGCCAGCACAGGACACACCTCCAGCTGGTTGTTAGGTTTCATCTACAAGGAGCTTCATTCAGAACGCTTCCCCAGTTGTTGCTCGTAGAGTTTTTGTTTTCTTAGTCCTCTTCATGTAGTTCACAATCTTTATTTGTGGAAATTTGTACCTGTTTGTTCTAGATTTGTGGTTTTTATTCTCCTTATTCTAAACATCCTTTAGAACACAGTGTGCCTGCGCTCACACATGTCTTTCGGTTCCTCCTTTGAAAAGTACACACTATTCCACGCCTACGCACGTGGAACAGCATAGCATGAATCTGGCTGTCATCCAGAACTCTATGATCTAGCGGTACTGTTATGTACAGTGTGTTGACCCACGAGTGACACTTGCAATCTTATTTTTTTATTTTTTTTTGCACCAAGGCTGAACACCCTCTTTATAGACCCTACTTCTCATTCTGTGTTGCTTGAATCTATTTAAGGACACTTATATCTATTTCTCTGCATTTCAGCCCTTCATGATCTAATCCTACAGTGTCATGGTTGTTGCACCCTCCCACCCCCCACCCCACCTGATTTGTTCTGTTTTTGCTTCTTTTGTCACACCTACATGTTTAAGACCTTCAAACAACATTTAAAATGAATGCTTAGTTGAGTAAAATGCATTTTCCAAAGTATTAGGTCCCGTATTGAGGGGGGAAAACTATCCAAACCAACTTAGACTTAAACATTATTGAAATTTCGTTGCATACAGCTTACGAGATTGAGATTGCAATTGAAATAAAATAACCGGGCTCTATGTGAAAAAGAAATTACCCCACAAACCTAATAAGTGGTTGTGCCACCCGTAGTAACAATAATTGCCATTGAGTTGTTGTTAAAACTGGCAGTAAGTCTTCTACCTTGCTTTGTAGGTTTTTTTTGGCCCTTTCTTCTTTGCAGAATTGTTTTATTTAAAAAATTGGTCATTCATACATTTGGAGTTTATGACTTGTTTAAGATCATATCACGGCTTCTCCATCAAATCCACGTCCAGACGTTGGCTGCATCCAAAAACGTCTAGCCCCTAGCTCCTATTCTTTGATCTTTCGTGGAGTCAACAGTAGGAACTATATATATATATATATATATATATATATATATATATATATATATATATATATATATATATATATATATATATAAATAAACATCATAGATGTGTACAACAAAGGCGGAAATGGTCAAAGGCCTGTTATCGACATGGATCACCAACAAGTCATGTAATAATTGAAAGAGTGAATGGCACTACTTACAAATGCCCACTTTCTACTCTCCAGCCATTGTCGTTAATTTTCGTGTGGTGGGCTCCATCCAAATACGTCTTTTGGGCAAGGACTCTTTAGCCAAAGCGGAAAACATCAGCAGTCGCCATAATAAAGGCTGTCCGAATAGTACCGTCAGAAAGGAAGGAGGTAGGAAAAGGCGCCTGTATGCTTCGTCTTATAGCTTCTTTAGCATAGGAACCTCACAATGAGCTATAAGGAATCCCACAATCCTTTGCGTGACATGGCGTATACGACATCCATTTACGCCTAATTATAGCTCCTATCTCGTGTTTCTTAGACTGTCATGGGGTCAACAGTAAGAACTCTATCGTGGGGAAGAAAGGAGATTTGGACTCTGCCAATTTCGTGCAGCGTTTAACTCAAAATGTTATTACGAGTCAGAAACACACATGGATGATTCTAGTTAAATCCAGGCCTACAGCCTTCTGAAAATGAACTACTAAGTGCGCACTCTCTCCTGACAGTTTTGTTAATTTCCGTGAGGTGGGCTATGCTTATACGTCATGTCCTGCAAAGGATTGTGGGATTCCTTATAGCTCCCTACCCACTGGTAAAGGACATTGCAGGGTTCCTATACTAACAGAGCTATTTATAGGAAGCATACAGGCCCCTTTTCTTTCCTCCTTCCTTACTGACTGCACTATTCGGACAACACTTGTCATGACAACTGCTGACGTACGTCCGCTTTGCCTAAGCATTTTTTTTCTGGAAGTTTCCCCCACGTCCCTTTTTGAATAACTGCGCGTGCGCAAGACCGTCTTACCTGCTCTTCCACTCCTCAGGGGAATCATGGGGGAAAAAAATCTGTCAAATCTACTCTGGTCTTATTTATTTTTTACAGAGGTCTTCCTCTCCTTCTCATAAACTTGTACGGGGTTTGCATCTTGCAACTCGCAGCCTTGTTCAAAGATTACGATCCTTACCCAAAAGACGTTTTTGGACGGAGAAGTTGACTAAGCATTTATTTTGTTGGTCTTTTTGTATGATTCATTTAGAGGAGGACTTTGGTGTGCTTTGGCTTATAACCCAAGTGTGCACGAGCTTAAGGCTACAGACTGATGTCTGACTTTCTCCCATGGTACTTTCTGGTAAAAATGAATCCTCCAGTCTCCATATGGCAAGCTGTCCAGCGTCTGAAGCAACAAAGCAGCCCCAGACAGTTGCACTACTACCACCACGTTTGTGTCTTGGCCTTTTTCCTGAAATGCTTTGTCACTTTTACACCAGGCATTGTCTGCACCGGATCCAACACTGTGACTTTAAGTTGTTGAGTTGATGAACACCGACTTTAACTAAGGCACCTGAGGTTTGCTTTAGATGTTTATCAGGATTGGTTCACCACCTCGATAAATGGTTGATGCACTTGTGGAGCAAACTCATAGGCTGGCCACCAGCATATCAATGCTGCTTTTATTTCCTGTTGTCAGACATGATCTAAAAGGTTTTTTCTGAGCCGAATAGGTCAGATAGCACGCAGGTGGTTTACGGTTAATGCATGATGTAAGAAAGAAAGATTATTACGTTTCATGTCGGGTTAGGTTGGATTGTTTTTGTGTGAAATTGTAATTTTAAAGCTGCCATTTGTCTCTGTTCCAGATCTTTCTGAGTAATTTGTTAGCTTTTTTTTTTTTTATGTAGTTTTCCTTTGAGAATGAATACGTTGCTTTCCTTTTATGTTCGTTTTTTTTTTTATTATGCTGCGCGTTTGCGCCTATGCGAGGCCCGCTAAACAATTCTGATGTAATGCTTGAGAGAAAAACAGGTGACGTAATGTACTGTACACTGCAATCCTGAACCAGCCATAGCCAGGTCTGCATGGACTTTATGCTCTGCTTTTATGGCTGCCAATGCACCAACAAAGGCAAAAAAAAAAAAAAAAAAAAAAAAAAAAACAGAAAAACAAACATATGGATGGCTGTTGAGGATGCTAGACAAAAGAACCGCTATATGAGGCTTGCAAGCCCAGACAAGTCTCTGTACATTTCCACTACAGTGGGGTTGAAGCCCCCATCCCTCCTCCCTCCTCCTCCTCCTGTTTGTCTTCTCTGCTGGCATGTTACCAGGCAAGCTACTGCTCACATGCCGTGCCCCTCTTTTTGATTGGCTGGCTAGGGAACACTGGGCGTGGCCTCGCGCAGCGCATATATAAGCATTGTTGCGGGGGGGAAACAGACTGCGGAGCTCGGCAGCTGTTGATAGAACAGGAAGGAGGAGCAGACAGTGGAAGTTTCCAGACAATAACTCTCCATATACCCACTTTAAACAGCAACTGCGGACTTTGACGGCTTTGTCTATGTTAAAACTGTAAGTATGACATTAATATTCGTAGGTTTTGTCAGAATTAAAGCTAATTCGGTTTGCTTGGCCGCTGCTATTGCTAGAACGGATTTGCTGCAAACGTCTGCATTTCTGTACTTTTATTAATAGTGCATATATTCTAGCTGTCGTATGCTTTTGTTTCATTTTTTTAAGTGCTGCAGAAGGTTTGATGTTCAATTGTTTCCTTTGTTTCTCCTTTATATAAAAAAAAAAAACAGCTGAAATCTGAGACGCATCTGTTGAGCACAAAAGAGGACAAACATGCCAGAAGTCTTTGCACCCATAGAGGCTGGCAGTATACCTCCGTCCCCGGTGGACAGCAGTCCCAGAAGGCTGTCCTGGGGCAAACTGGTCCAAAGGCTGGCCGATTTCAGCACCAGCGACAGCAGCATTGAACCCAGGTCCAACAATGGCAGCAGGAGTGACCTTTCAGACTCAGGTGAGCTTCTTTTTAAAAAAAATCCATTGCAAATCTGCTGTATTCCTGTTTGCGTTATGAAGGCTGGAAGTGCTAACACTCTGCTTCTCCTCCGCAGGATCCGATGTCTCCACTGATCTGTGTCCCTCCAACGATGACCTGTTCTTCGACCCGATGGAGGAGGCCATCCTGAAAGAAGTCGTGGACATTATTGCGCGGAGCCTACGGGAGGCCAAGGACTCGGACTGCGCCTTGAGATGCACCAAGCTGCTCATTCCAGAGAAACTCCTGGAGCACATCGGACAGGAGCTCCTCCACCTGGCGGCTAGCGAGCCCTGCGGTTTGAGAGGGGCCCTCATCGACCTCTGCGTGGAGCAAGGGGCCGCCTGCGAGAGCATAGGACAGCTATCCGTGGACCCCTACCTCGTCCCCACCTTTCAGCTCACTCTGGTGCTGAGGCTAGAGTCGGGCGGCCTGTGGCCAAAGATCCAAGGACTCTTCAGCTCCAAGTCTCCTTCCACTCCAGCTCCTAGACAAGCACTAAAACTTAGCACTGGGTTCCGCGTGATCAAGAAGAAACTGTACTCCTCTGAAGGGCTGCTCATCGAGGAATGTTGAACGTCTCGAGTTGACAGTAAAAACTCACGGAAGGGCCTTAGAATTTCAAATTTGGGATGCCTTTTTGAAGTATAAGGATGGACTTTGTTCCAGTGTAGCCTTTTGTTCCGACTGTAAAGGAGCTGAAGTTTCTGGTACCTAGAGCATTCGACTCTTAGCCTAAACCATTGTGCATCGTTTTGGTTAAACGGGCATTTTGCAAGTATTAAAGTGTGAACCTTAGTTTCTGTTGAAACTTTGTCAAGGCAGCTAGCTGTGTTTTATTTAAATCTGTGCAGATTTCTTTTTTTTTTATTATTTGTTTTATTTTTCTACATAAACATATCCATGAATAGAACTTGAGACCATTATGTTGGGTATCTTTGGCACTTCCAGAGTTAAAGCCAACCGCTGCTTGTACATTTGCAAGCTATGGCTAAGGTTTTGGACCTCCATTCAGTTCTTTTTATTTAAATGTTTGGACATCCATGCTTTCAACTTTATTTGATATTCGGATTCTCACAACTTTGCACTGTTTTTTGTACTTTCATGATCACAAATAAATCGTTTTTTTAAATAACAGTCCTTTCTGTCTCATTTTGAAACATGTCTCTTCAGTATGTGTGGATCATTTAAGAGCAAGACTTTGGCGAACTATGAAAACGGGGAGTAAAATGACACATTCTGACTACACTTTGTCTAAAATAATAAGTCTACTGAGGTCTAATACTGCATTTTTAGATTATGGCCTGCATAAAAAATATACATTTTTGAAGCAAACTTGCATTTGGAGATTTTAAGTGTTCAGTGTCTGATCATATATATATATAAACTTCTTTCTAAATCCACCTTAATGAAGATTGCAGCAAGTTTCCAATTCATCACCAGACTTGAGTAATAAATGCTTAATTATCCTCAGAGTACAATCTATGGCTTTGCAGCTGTAGTGTTATGCAGTAAAAGGGATAATCTAATTAAATATATTCTCAGCACAAACCTGTTGAAGCTGCATCGTTTCTTCATGAAGTGAACCACTGCACTTCGCTGGGGACCGTTAATACAACAAGGTGGGAATCTAACCTCAGAGTAAAAACATACGACATGACATGCCGATTGTGGTAGGCCTCAATTTGGGTCCAGAAGGTTTTATAGATGTTCACAAGTTCCATCGTCCTAAATTAAAACCTCAAAAATTTGATTTAACTATAAAAAAAAAAAAAGTAAAACAAATTTGATATAGCTTCATAACAAAGAGTGATATATTTCAGTTCTGTTTCTATTAGTTTAGATGATTATGGCGTGAAAGCCTAAGTCCAGTTGCATAGAAAATGTTATATTACATCAGACCAATAAAGAGGGGTTTTAATACCGTCATGTTGACCTACTTAAGTATGTCCATGCATTGAGTAGTTATTTCAACTCAATACTTCGCTTTTGCACAAATATTGCAGTGATGTGGCGTTGCATGGAGGTGAGGTCATGTGGTGAAGCCCAGGTAGCTGCCTCCAGCTTGCCTGCATTGCTGGGCTTGTTTTCTCTCATTCCATATAAACAAAGATTGTAGGGATTTAGGTCGGGTCCGTTTGCTGACCAATCAAGCACAGTGGTAGCATGCTCTACATCACGTCGGATGGGTGGTCTGACTTTGGACTTGATAAAACACACTGGACCAACACCGATAGAAGACACGTTTTCCCAAATTATCTCTGACTGGGAAAACGTCCCACTGGACCTGGAACACAAGCAACATGGATTCTGTGCCTCGTCGCTCGTCCTCTTTCTAAATGAAATGCAAAATGTATTTTATTATCTGAAAAAGAGGACTTTGGACCTCTCTGGGCAGCAGTCCAGCCCCTTTTTTTCTCTTTAGGACTGGATCAGCCGATGCTCCTTCCTGCTCCCCTGTGAACATCTTGTTAGTTTTCTTGATCATTTTTGATTATTTCATGTTGGAAACCTTTTACTCATGGTTTCCGTTTGCTGTGCTTGCTGTGTTGCAATGTTAATGCGTCTATAATTGCTTGCTCGTGAAACACAGACTCTGGCTGCAGTGTGGGGGATTGTGCATCTGCCCCAAACTCTTAAATGGCCTCTCAAGGCTGCGCTTTCACTGTTGCTTTTGCACCTCTTTCTGCCACAGGTTTTCCTTCTTCTCAACTTTCCAAAACACGCTGAAATGAGGCAGTACTCTGCGAGCAGCCCGCACTTTTCAGCAATGGCCTTTTCTGGCTTACCCTCCTCGTGGAGATTGTCAGTGACCGTCTGCCGGACAACCAGCATTCCTCGCCGTAATTATGTAGATCATAACATTTCTTAATGAATTAGCCTTTGATTTATTGGTCTTATTTAATCATGAAGTTTTCTGAGAAATGAAATTTCATGATTCATGATTCTTGTTAAATCCAGGCCTACAGCCTTCCGAAAATGTTTGCATTACTCAGAATCAAAACCTTTTACGTTTCGTACAGAAATACTTAAATAAATACAATTTTGGGTGATATTAACATTTATTCAGGCGCACCTGTATATTGTTGTTGAGTTCATGCAACCAAAAGGATAACAAGTACTATCTTCTTCGAGCAGGTGACCCCACTTAGAATAAAAAAATAAGGCTTTCTCATTTTTGATGTCTCAGAAAAACTCTGTAAAAACTCTGGATGGAGGTACCAAGTAGCGTTAAACCGAGCCACAATAGTAGAGCCACCATCAACTGGTTTTTAAAGAAGCTTTTAGGTCAAGGGATCAGATTCTTCTTTTATGTTTTACGCACATATTTAACAGCTCAAACCAGCTGACGCAGGTTTGAGCAAAACCCGATGTTGAAACAAGACATATCCATGACTAAGGGGAGGGGGAAAAACATATGACAGAGAGTAAAGTTGCAACATCTGCCTGAAACAGCCGAACTTATTTATAGAGAAAAGGTTGTGACGCTGCATTCACTGCTGCTCAAGACAGGCCGCACGTCTCACTCTCAAAAGTGTGAACGTGCGCGCTGCCATGCACCCAGTTTCCCAGGCTTAGTCAGCCGCTCGGCACAGTTTGTGCTGACTGTGCTGACTGAGCTATTGTTTGTTTTTTGTTTAGTTTTTTTTTTTCTGTCTCTCTCTCTCTCTCTCTCTCGCTCTTTTCGCCTCCGTGCTTGTTTCCGGCTGCAGGAATGAGTCACATTCAACACGTCCAGGCATCAATCTTTATTTTATTTTTTTATTTTAATCTCAGGGTAGAAATGAGAAACGGGCAAAAAAAAAGAAAAAAGTGAGCAGGCGTTTCAATTTTCTCTTAGTCTGATTATGTATGCCATGAATAAAATACAAAGAATATATATCATATTCTAAACAGAATATGAGAGGTTTCAGAGACTGTACACTGCAAAAAAACAACAACAACACTACACCCAGCTGGGTGACTTTCCATCCTTTCGGTACAGTTTCTTTCAAAAGTATTCACACCCCTTGAACTTTCTCGCACGTTGTCACTTTGCAGCCACAATGTGTGTATTTTATTGAGATTTTATGTGATATACCAACATTTTATGTGATATTGTGACTTGGAAATGGGAATACAGGGCTTTCAACCATTTTTTTTAGTGAAAAAGTGTCGGGTGCAATTTTACTCAGTCCCCTTTTCCTCTGATACCCCTATATAAAATCCGGTGCAAGCCTTCTGAAATCAGCTAACAGGTAAAATACATTGCCGTCCACCTAAACGGCCAGGGTAACTCTGGAGGAGCTGCAGAGATCTACGGCTCTACCCATTGACTCATAACTTAGGAGCTGGAAGAAGGTGCTCCTGTCAGAGATCAAAACTGAACTTTTATATTGGATGCTGTGCGTGTCTTGGGGTGGGGGGGAGGGGGGGGGAAATACTAAGCAGTGGCCACACTGTGCCATGGATATGCTTTTCTTCAGCAAAGAGAGAACCTTTTTTAGCAAATAAAGTCTGAAAAGGGTGGCATGGTTTTAGTATTTAGTCCCCTTTACTCTGACACCCCTAAATGTAATCAAGTTAAATGAAAGCCATCGGGGAAAGAAAGCCATTACAAGTCTGGTTAGCAGTATGCCACAGGCCATTCAGGGGACACCGCAAACATGAGGAAGAACATCCTCTGGTTAGAGGAGACCAAAACTGACGTAAAAGATGGCCGTGGCTTCGTGATGTGGGGTTGTTTTTCTTCACTGTACGGAGCGAAACCGGCGACAGCTTGCAGCGATGTTTTGCGGGGGCGGACCCTTTCTTGTGGTCGAGCAGCGGCACTTGACCGGAGCTTTCCATAATTTCACTTCAGGTAGATGATGAAGAGTACTGGAAAATCGGAAGGCCTGCGAAGGGTCCTTGAATTTAGTTCTGCCCCCGACGGCAAAACAGTGCCAGCTTGTAGCGACCACAGACATACTGTATATACTATAATGTCTATGGTAGTGACAAAGAGAACATCTCTCATTGAAAAGAAGCTGCAGCATAAAGTGAGAATATCGTCATAAGTTTTGACTTTCTAACAAGGATTGACTTATCAGTGTTTGATTTTTAAATGTTTGAATTTTCAATGTTTGCCTTTTCAGTGTCTAATTTTTCAATGCCAAGTCTCTTTTTCGATGCCGTTGCAGGTGATTTCTCAATGTTTCATTTCTTCAAGGTTTGATTTTACAATGCCAAATCTCTTCCCAACATTGCTGCAAGCCATCACTGGTCTAGCTCCCTATCACCAGAGATAAGGAAGCTGCTCAAAGCTAACGGGAGGCTGGGTGGAGCTAAAGGCAGGGACGGTCATGTGAGAGGCTGCAAAAGACTTGAAACTTAAGGGATGTGAATCCTTTTGCAAGGCACTGCATCTAAAGTGAAGTGAGGTAAAACCATTTGGCTGCCCTTCGTTTGATCAAATGACAAAAAGGCGACAGGTCTGTCTCCTAAACTCGTGCCTGTCGCGTACGCTCGAACAAAAAGGCGCGTTTGATCTGAGCCCAAACAGTTAGTGCACATATTAATCAGAGGGTACGCCAGTATTCCTGCATAGTTAGAATGTGCATTTTAGAGTCAGCGGAGACAGCCCTCCCCTCTGGCTGCATGAAAATAAGGAGGAAGCATTCAACATCAAACTGCTTCGTAAGTGACATCCGCATTTCTATTTATAACTCAACTTTCCTCTGGTCTGACACCGGGCTCTCGTTCGTGCAGAAGTCAAGCGATCTCCGTCCTCTTCGTGGCCTCCGTCGAATCGACATCTTGATCGCTTGTCAAGATGTGATGAATGGCTTATTTTTTATATATATATATTTCACGGCGATATACATTTATGAACGATTCTATGTTAATCTCCCAAACTTGATCTCCATAGAAACGAGGGTGTAGAGCGTTTTACCTGTGTGTCTTTAGCTATGTAAGGCCTTGAAGGATGAAGCTTACGTATTTACAGCCTGTTAGTCGTGTTTTTTTTTTGGGATGATTCTAGAAACCTGAAGGCAACGAGAGGAAAGAGAATTAGAACTAAAGCTATCCTGGAGAACTAATGCGACGCTGTTAGTGTTTTAATGGGAGGAGGCCGTGATCTCCGAGAGCTTGGCGCAGCTTGGAGTCCGAGCCCTCTGCGCTCTCTGGTACAGCTCGCTGTCTCCAAAATAGCGAGCTCGGTAGAGCATTCCTTCCTCTGCAAAAGACCACACAAACAAATCACGTGAGACATACGAGGGGGGGGGGCTGGCTGGGCGGTGGGCTGCAAAAAAAACCCGTAAAGTGTTGCAAAAGATTCAGCCTGGCCCGATGCAATGAGAAAGCCCTACTTTGCTGTTTCTCTTTCCAGCAGTTGTTGCGCAGGTTTGAAATGTAGTCGTCCTCCACGCTGCGCTCCAGGTTTTTCAGGTTGGCGCCGGTGAACTCTTTGAAGAACTGCTCCCCCACGTAATATGGCACCTTCAGCTTCTCGGTCAGCCTCTTCTGCGTGTAGCCCGCTGACCTGGGGAGGACAGCGTGTGTGACAGACGCATCATGTGACAGCGGGTACGTAGGAAGGACCCACGGAGTACGCTCAGCTCATTTCAGAGAGGTTTCAGATAGCAAAGACAGGTGTTTGCGTGAAACAATTTTTTTTTAAAAGTTCTCTGTTTCTGGTATTTATAGCTTACACATACTACATGTTTGTGAACGTCAGCTAAATACTGTCGGTCTGTGATTACATTCATGACTTAACTACCGTACATTGTAATGGTATTCATCCCCACTTGAACTTTTTCCACATTTAATCACATTTAAACCAGAAATTTCTATGCATCTATTGAATGTGTTAATTAGTGCACAATTATGTGTCGGACTGGAAAGGATGCACGGCTTTTAAGATTGTTCACAAAATAAAAAATTACATTTTTAATTCCTGCAACAGATTTTCAATCGTATTTAAGTCTGAACTTTGACTGGGCCATTCCATACGCATGAAAACGTTTTGATCTAAAACCATTCTGTTGTGGCTCTGGGTTTATGTTTAGCGTCGTTGTCCTACTGGAGTGCAAAAGTCTTCCCTGGTCCCAAATCTTTTCCAGCTTCAAACAGTTTTTAGAAGTAGGAGTAGGAGCCAAGAGTAGTTCCTTTGGCCTTACTTTACCTCTGTTGTGATTCAGAAAAAAATTCCAGAACTAATCATTCTTTGGACGGTGTTTTCAGTTATTAATACAATCTTGGCAATAGTAAAAGATCAGGCAGTTCTCTTCAGTACCATACTGATAAATTCCTCCATACTCTCTCTCCAGAATTGTTCTGTATTTAACCCCATCCATCTTCCATCACCTCTGACCAGCTGCCTGGTCTTTGCTTAGGACTAACGTCCCTGCAGCATGGACGCACCCAACACAGCGTGTCAGCGTGCAGGGTGTGTTCACATTGATGTGCAGCATTTGTTTTTCACCACACATGCACAGCATTTTGCATGTAGTACAAAAAGCTCGGTTTTGCTGAGTCCACAAAACGGCTAAGATGTATTATGGCTTTCTACTTCTTTTCACAGAAAAGGCCAGATTTGTAAAGCGCATGACAAGTAATTTTCCTGGCAACAGATTCTGAGCCGTGAATTTCTGCAGCTCCTCAACAGCTACCAGGGGCCTCTTCTCTGCCTTTCTGACAAACGCCCTCTTTGCCTTGCTCTGAGATCTCCGCTGAACGACTGCATTCACACTTAAATGACACACAAGGGCGAAACTCTATGTACTAATTAGGTGACCTCTGAAGGCAGTTGGTGACACTTGGTTATAATTAGGGGCTTTGGAGTGAACAGGTCTGAAGTATTCTCTAATTTGTGTTGTTTTGTAATATTGAATTACATTAGAGCTCATTGAACTTTGTGGTTGTAATGTAAGAAACTGTGAAAAAGTTCAAGAGTTTCTTGCCTTTTGAATTGAGCCGTGTCGGTCTGTTCTTTTTCTTTTACTTTTTTACTGAATGTGATGATAATCTCTGTCTGAAGTTCTCTTTATTTAGTTAGGCAGAGCATCTGTTGTGTCCTGTGTTCTTTAACGCTCCTCTTGAGCACTATCTTAGTACAGGGGGTCAAACTCACGGCCTGAAGCTGAGACTGTAGGAGGGGCTGTTGACCATTATCTGACTGAGAGCTGACACAATCACCAGGATGAGGATGGGCATGACCTGCACGAAGACAGCCAGGCCTCCCTGCGACACAGAAAAAGAACATCTCATTAGGGAGGAAGCGTTTTCTCTCCCTTTGGAAAATGGCGAGCGGCTAAATGTCTCCCCCTGCTGGCGATTATGCTGCATTACATTATCTGTCCGGCAGCTGCTGTGTAGCCTAATCTTTGTGCCACATTTACACTTAGGAGACCTGCTCAGAACCAAATAAATAAATGAAAATCTAAAATAAAATAAAAATGCACATAACACAGCAAAGACACGTCTGACTATCGACTGACTGTATCACTTGGTATCCAGGACATGCCAACAGGTAACATTAGCAATCCCGTTCTGGCATTGGACAACGTTTCATAATAAAAAGCAAACAAACTAAATGAGCTGAATAATAACTAATGAAATTAAATATTCAAAATATGTATATATAAAATGATTACACATAGCTACTTGCTACTAATTTGAGGAAGACACGTAATTAAACAAATAATTAAGCAGATAAAACATATACTGTAATACATAAATAAAAGGAAAGTTGTCATAGTAAAAAAACACACACACACACACACACACACACACACACCATAGGAGAAGAAAATTAACCAATAAGTATATTATTATACATTCATTATACCACTTTATCAGTCATTTCTGTTTTTTAAGCTGTTGTAATGCTTTACAGCAATTATAATAAACAGTAGATACATGAATACAGAAATCCATATAAAGATAGAAACAAAAACCATTGCAAAGAATAAATGAATAAGAATAAAAATATTGACAAGAAAAAGAATAAGAATAATGCTTTTTTTAAATAAAAAGAACATAATTGAAGAGCACAAAACAAAGCAAATTTAAAAACTAGGGAGTTAAACTTACATCTCTTGGTCGCTCTCTTCTCTCCCGCCTCTGGTTACGCACCCGCCCATTAGTGTATACATGAGCGTTACCTAGAATAATAAATTATGGCTTAGCAACTTACAGACGCGTCATCAAAAGAAGATGGCTGTTCGAGCACAGAGCAGTGACACTCACTTGATGGATATCCTCCCCCGAAGAACATGTTGAAGAGGTCTTCAGGCGAGATATCTGGCTCAAAGTTTCCAGTATCGGGGCTGCTGCCTGACGGATGCCTCCCCTCTTCCCCCCACTGGTCATACTGTCTCCTTTTGTTTGCATTACTCAGAACAGCGTATGCATTCCCGATAGCTGTTAGAAAGGAATAATTATCACCCTTCTGCAAGTTCGGTCGGAGTGTGTCTGAAGTGCAACTGTTCTGATCAAGTCACCTTTAAACGCCTCCGTCGCGCCCGGAGCGTGATTCTTGTCAGGATGGAACTTCAGCGCCAGTTTCCTGTAAGATCTCTTGAGCTCGTCCTCGGAGAACTCTTTCTGGACCCCGAGGATTTCATAGAAGTCTTTGCATTGTTTCACTCTGTGTGTATAGGAAGCGTAATCGAGAATGTGACGGTCAGAATTAAAAAAAAAAAATAGACGCAACAATGTCAACACACTGCAAAAAACGGATCTAAAAATAAGTAAAATGTTCTTAAAATGAGTGTTTTGGTCCTTGATTTGAGCAGGTAAATAAGATGATCTGCCAATGGAATGAGTATTTTGACCCCTAAAATAAGATAATTAGACATCCTGCACTTGAAATAAGATGATAGAGATGAGTTGTTCCTATTTTAAGTGCAAAAGTCTTATTCCATTGGCAGATTATCTTATTTACCTGCTCACATCAAGGACAGATACACTCATTTTAAGAAAATATTACTTATTTTTAGTTCCATTTTTGCAGTGCAAGACCTATTCGGTACCTCCTCACGGCCTCTAGCTGCTCGGTCGTGTAAGATTTCGAGGTGTCCGGAGGCTTTTCTTCCGGTTTGGTGTCGTCGCTGGGGGTCTGTCGCTGTCGAGGCCCTGAAACGTCGTTGAAGTCCGCGTGGCCCGCCGGTCTGGGAGTGAAGCCATTCTTCGCTATCAGGTCCAGCAGTGCTGACAATCACACAGGGACAAATGGTGTCTTAGACGCATTTAAATGACAGATTATATTTGGCTTTACATTTAATTAATGTAGCTCGAGTTAACCCTAGCTGTGACATTTTATAAAAAGACAAAACAAATGTGGATCAGAATGAAAACTTCCTCTGTGAGGTAAATACAAGACAAGATTGTCTGGAAGCTTTATCTAAACCAACTAGTTTCAAAAAATGTTTTTTAAATAGAAACAAAATATAATTCAGAAGATCATTTGCATTTGTTTTCCTTCAAGTATTCCCCACTGCAAAAACAGAACTAAAAACAAGTAATATTTTCTTAAAATGAGTGTATCTCTCCTTGATTTTAACAGGTAAATAAGATGATCTGCCAATGGAATGAGATTTTTGCACTTAAAATAGGAACAACTCATCTCCATCATCTTACTTCAAGTGCAAGATGTCTAATTATCTTATTTTAGGGGTCAAAATACTCATTCCATTGGCAGATCATCTTATTTAACTACTCAAATCTAGGTCAAAAACACTAATTTTAAGAACATTTTACTTATTTTTAGGTCTGTTTTTGCAGTGCATATATTTAGTTCTACACAAAATCTTAATGAGATCAATTTAAACTGGTTTAATAAACCTGAACCTGTATTTTCAGCAGTCTCTGTTCAATAATGTGCCAACAGGAAGCAACTTTTCTGTCCTACTCCTTGAGAACAGGGTCATGAAAATTTATTTTTAATGCTCAATGCTCTTCCCTCTTCCGGCGCCTGATTGGTTTGTACATTTGCTCCAGCACTGTGGGTAAAAAAAAAAACGCAGCGTCTTGCAAACATATTCATAGTCTTTTGACATTTCGTTTCACACTACAACCACAAAACCTCGATGCATTTTAATGGGATTTCATGTGCAAGACGCACAGTAGCGGGTAAATGTCACAAATAAAACCCGAAAATGTGTCTGTTTGCATTCAGACTTCCTGAGTCTGAACTTTTAATCAGCTTTTCTTCTTCTTCTTCTTCTTTTTTTTTTTTTTTTTGCTGTCTACACCAGATTTCTGGACGCTCACATTTTGGCGTATTCTTTTTTTTTGCCGCAGGATTCTCAGTTAGATTTAAACCTAGTCTTTCACCAAGTCACTTAAACACATGAACACATTTTGACCAAAATCAACCCACTCTAGTTCTGGTTGTACGTTTCAGGTTGTTGTCCTGCTGGAAGGCGAACCTTCGCCCTAGTTTTGAGTCTTTTGACGCCTCTAACAGTTTTTTTTTGTTCTTTCTCCCAAGCAATACCCTGTACTTAACTCCACCCGTCCCTTCCCATTGCTGAGGTGGGGGAAAAAAATTGTGTTGTAGAGGAAAGACGGGTGTTGTGACTTGCAGCTGGACGATTGCTGGTTTAATGTGACCTTAACTGATAGGTGTTCGCTGGAACCAAGTTCTGAGCCTCGTACGATAAAGTTGTTGACGTCAACATTTATCCGAAGGACAGGACGGACGGACCAGCTGGGATCAAGATTAACCCGAGGCAGAAATAAAGTAGCGTTTCATATCTATGAAGGCAGGTCTGAGTTCTGACCCAGAGGCTCCACTTCCTGCTTCCCTGCAACCAATCAGCCTCTCCCACAGCGTGCAGCTCTCACCTTCTAAGCCAACCATTGAATTTTTATCACACGGTATTTTTTATTAAAAACATGCACACAGATGCCTGATCATGGCCTTCTTTTTAGGCACCATCGACTTTGACCAGCTTCCTTGTCCCTGCCAAAGTAAAGAATCCCCACAGCACATGGGCCACAGAGTTACATTTTGCATTCATCTGACCACGACACGCTCTTCCAGATGTTTTCTGTGTCCCCTATTTGGATCAAAACTGGACTTCTACCTGGTTTCATTCAACGATCACTTTATTTCCCTTATAAAGACCAGATGTGTGAGGTGTGCTATACTAATAGTCATCCTGATTGCTCCATCTCCTCCAGTGGTACTGCATTGGCACTGAAATTAAATCGTAACACCCGCTTATTACGCACAACTGGAATCTGTTCGCCAGTAACCGGGTTTTAATTAGGGTTACAACATCTGCTTTACAAGCACAAATATATGTATGATGGAAGCCGTGCCTATAGAATACAAACACATATAACAAGATAACAAGAGAAGATTTTTATGTGAATCGTGTTAACTCTCCTTACACATTGTCACTTTGTACTTCTTCGTGTTGGTTGATCACATTATCACCTTTTAAAAAAAAGAAGAAGCTTCTGGTTGAGACGTGACAAAACGTGGAGACTCTTTCTTTCTATCTGTGCCTAACAGAGTGAAAGGAAGCTGTTCAGGATGCTGGAAATCCACATCTTTCCCCTGCCCTGTAGCTGACCAACTTTCTAGTTGTATCTTTCCGTGGCTAATTACTGGCCCATCTAAAACGAACAAAAAGAAGCATCACCGTTGCACATTATCAAGTTTAACATGACAGTTTCACGGTAGATGAGTCAGCTAGGGATGCTATTGAAGGCCCCGGCTGTGCGCTGCTGTATGCGGAGCTCCTCTGGGATGGGAGTGATGCTGCAGGTGATGATGATGCTGCAGCTACCGGGTGCTCATCTCCACACAATCATTGCAGCAGCTCTCGCTTACCTTGAGCCTTCTCTGTCGGGAAGAGTCTCTGCGCTTTCTCCAAAAACCTCAACGCCTTGTCCGGCTGGCGACTCCTAAAAGCTGCGGCTGCAATGTCAATGCAGCGCTCCGCCTCGTCCCTGTTTACTTCCATTGCAGAAACGACGGCAGCGGCGGCGGCTATAAATACACCCACTCACTGACTAATCTACGCGTTCACAGCCAACAGAATGATGCCATTGAATTATGGTGATATTTGCTTTTTTTGACATAGCAGTGAATGTGTACAGCCGATGGTCCAGGCTGGTCCTGTTTGTTTAAAAATGATTATGGTGGCATCCTGAGTGCGACACTTCACATCTCCCCTAGATGGCGACAAATCGCCAACTTTCCAAATGTAGGTC
This sequence comes from Fundulus heteroclitus, assembly GCF_011125445.2. Lineage (NCBI taxonomy): Eukaryota > Metazoa > Chordata > Actinopteri > Cyprinodontiformes > Fundulidae > Fundulus > Fundulus heteroclitus. The sequence continues at coordinate 7,565,327 of NC_046370.1, read as the reverse complement.
AGTCGGGATGAAACACAAAACTGTGCTGACCCCCCCTGTGTTTGAGAGTCAAGTTTCACTCTCGCTGCGCTGCGCTACTACACGGTGGTTTACGGCCATTTCATAATAATAACGACCACGTGATGCATTCAAGAACAATGCGTACATTAGAACATCTGCACTCAAATGCACCTAGAATTATATAGGTATACCTGTTTTATGATCAAATGTCAATACAAGACACTTATTTAATTAACTGATACATCATACATTTTTCACAGAATACTAACGGACATATAGCCTAACAGTAATTTTTATGCTTTTTATGCATTTTTATTTAAGTACAAATTAAGTTATATTACCAAGTATAACCAAGTGAAAAGTAACCTTTGTTTAACTTCTTTAAAAATACTTATTTGATATTGTACAGCAGATCATACAACAGTTCATTTATTCAAATCATTGGATTTAAAAGGTTAAAATAATATATTTTAAAGATGAATTACAGAGTGATGCATTTCCATAGCGTATTTCTATTAGTTTGGCTTACACCAAATGAAAACCACACATTCAATCTCTCGGAAAATTACAGTATTGCATAAAACACAAAAAAGGATGATAAATACAGAAATAGTTTGGTAATGAAGAATACCGTTTTGTAGCAGACAATATAACTGACAGTCTCCACAAGGATGGTAGGTCTAAGGGTTTCAAGACATAACCTTAGTTTAGCAACCATAGTCCAATAAAGGTAATTACAAAAAAAAAAAACTTTTTACAGAGTGTTGCATCTAAATATATTTTATGTAAAGTTCAGTGGAAGAAAAAAGTGGAAGAAAATTGTGCATCAATTTTTGTTCTGAAATATCAGACCTAATGCAGTCTGATTGCCGATATATAAATAACATTTGATTGAATTACTGACGTCTCTTAATGGTTATGGTGTGGTTTAGTCTGATTGCATGTCTAATTTATTATGTCAAAATATTTTCAGTTTAATACATTTATCTTTTTTTACTCCAGCATTACATCCCAATACATTAAATTAGATGTTGAAGAGTATTTCTCAGTATTCTTGTGGCAGTATATTTTAAAGACAGAAATATTACTTTATTTATCACTGTTTTTGGAACATCATATAAAATGCATTGTAAAACTCTAAACCACACAGTTTAATAGTGTACATAAATAGTGTACATAAATATCATAAAAATGCCAAACTTGCATTAATTAACGGTGAGATCAGACATAATTTATTTCATCACATTGAAACAGGAATTTCAGTGGACATTATGCGATTAAACTATATTACACCTCTGATCACAGAGTCTCTTAGTCCAATATGAGTGAGTTGAGCTATTTTAAAAAGAATGGGAAATAAATATGTAGGCCTATGTCCAAATAAGAGACATACACGACCCAAGAGTCTGATGGAAATTTAAAAAAAGAGATCATATTTCTCCTATTTTAGCTTTCCTTCATTGGGAGAAAGGAATAGAATTTAAAATGATCCTTCTCACGTATAAAGCCCTTAGTAATCAAACTCCATGATACATCAGAAATCAGATTGCTCCCTATGTTCCTAACAGAGCACTTCGCTCTCAGACTGCAGGTCTACTGGTGGTTTCTAAGGTCGCTAAAAGTAGAATGGGAGGCAGATCTTTTAGTTATTAGGCTCATCTCCTGTGGAACTGACTCCCAGTTTAGTCCGTGAGGCAGACACCCTGTCTACTTTTAAGAATAGGCTTAAATCTTTCCTTTTTGACAAAGCTTAAAGTTATAGTGGCTTAGGTTATCCTGTGCTATCTCTGTCATTATGCTGCTATAGGCTTAGGCTTCTGGAGGACATCAAGATCTATTTTTCTAACTTTACTAAATTCTCCTATTGTTCTCCAATTTGCATTGCTATTTGTTATTTCAACTTCTAACTTTATGTTCTCTCTGTCTCCTTTCTCTTCGGCACACCTGGTCTGGCGTTCTATTAGCTGTGACATCATTCAGAGGGGCAGATCATCTGCCATTACCATATATAACATAGAAGGGATTCAATATGTGCTTCTGTGCTCTTTTGTGTCTCTTCTCTGTCTTCTTTAACCCCCAGTCGATCACGGCAGATGGATATTCACACTGAGTCTGGTTCTGCTGGAGGTTTCTTCCTTTTAAAGAGGAGTTTTTCTCTTCACTGTTGCTACGTGCATGCTTGGTATGTGAGATTGCTGCAAAGCCATCGACAATGCAGACAACTGTCCAACGTGGCTCTACGCTCTTTCAGGAGGAGGGCATGCTGGAAGTCAACGACTCAATGCAATCTGCTGGGCTTCCTCAAGTAGGGAACTTTTTGACCAATCTGTCTGTAGGATTTGATTGAATTAACTTTGAAACGTGCCTTTGAGATGACACGTGTTGTAAAATGGCGCTATGTAAATAAAATAACATTTAATTGAGTTACAATGAAACACTTACAGCTGTTACTGCAGCAAAGGGTTTTGCTAGTAGGTCTAAATAGCCCTGTAGTAACAAGCAAATACAATAACAATTCTCAACATTTATCGTCTTTTTAAAATTTTTGATTTAGGAACAAAAACAACGATTCTTTCTTTTTGATTATTTGGATATAAATCATTTCGTGTAGTACTTTATTTTAATGCGCCACGCAGTTAAAACATGGCCGTAAAACGCAGTGTAGAAGCGCAAACGGCAGAGAACCATCTCGAACAGGAAACTCGAGTCGACGCATCCGTTTCCATTTTGGGTCCCGCGATATTAAAAAAAAAAAAAAAAAAAAAAAAAAAAAAAGTACGATCTTAAAACGCTTGTTAAAAGTCAAAGCATCCCATAAGTTGCAATTACAAAGATATTTATTGTAAAATGTGTTATTAAAAAAAATAGTTGTAGAAACGAAAATGCATGTTTTAATTAAAACCAGAACGTAAAGTAGGCGCGACCCATTTCATAATCCGAGTGGAGTGGAAATATGAGAGTGCTTTAATTCAATACCAGTCTAGACAGGAGCGGAAAGGCACCCCCGCAGCTGCTCTCTACGGTGGTAGGTTAGTATACATCTGGCTGGTCATCGAATGAATAAAAGGTGAACAGCAGATAAAGAGGCAGCCAATCAGAATCAACTGCGAGGCGGCATCCGAGCTGTGATTGGCCAGGAACGTCGGAGGCTGAGTCTCCCATTGATGTTCGCCGCAACGCTGACTACTGCGCTCTCTTTCTGGGTTACTGTAATTTTAGGTCAGACACCGGCTCGGACTGCACTCCTAGCACCAGAATTATACGTCACACCGTCTTTTCGTTGGTGAGTTGTGTGTTATGTTATTAATTTTTTTGTTTTTTGTTCCATTAAGTCATTGTTACGCAACGCTGTTATTTTGCCAGCATCTTCGTTACATGACCACTCGTTTCCTCACCAGCGCCAACTAGCAACGTGCCAGTCACGTTAGCTTAAAAAAAAATAGTCCGTATTTTTCGCTGTGTGCGACGTTCTTTAAGCATCCTGGGTTGCCTTTTTTTTTCTTATTTTTCTTGTCTGTTTTTCCTTTTAGAGCATCACACAGCCGAAGCCAGCATGACGTTTGAGAAGCAGCAGTCGCAGCAGCACACGTCGATCAACGGGGACGTTTGCAGAGAGGCAGCCGTGGAAGATGCGTTTGATAACAGTTACAAGGAGAAAGAGGGCCCGAAACCTCCTAGGGTCATGGTCTGGAGAAATGTCGTCCTGATGAGTCTGTTGCATTTTGGAGCATTTTACGGCTTGTCCTTGGTCCCTGCAGCATCCGTCCCTACCTTGCTCTGGTGTAAGTAGAAAGTCAAAGCAGAGAAACCGGGGTAGAAACGCGACATGTTGGAGCATGTCTGCAAAGATTTGATTTTATTTGAGCTCTTCTGATCAGCTGTTCTGGCAGCGCTTCAGGAATCTTCACATTTCCACCTCTTGCTGTTGCTGTGCTTTCCCCTGAGCCACGACCTTGGTTGTGTTTTATGATAGATCAACACAAAGTAGAGCAAAATTGTGAAGTTGAAGGGAAAAGATAAATGCCTTTTGATCTTTTTTTTCTTTTTTCACATGTAGAAATCTGAAAAGTGTGGCGTGCATGTATGGACAAAACCCACAAACCTTAGAAACTGCACAAAACTTAAGACCGTGGTTGAGATTAATCTCTAAGCAGGACTGCCACCATTGAATATGAAGCCAACACTACTATAGCGTAGTTTACATCAAAGTATATTCATGTGCGGGAATGGGCCTAGTCAAAGTCCAGACCTTAATCTATTTCAGAATCTAAGACATGACTTGAAAACTAATGTTCAAAAATGCTCTCCATCCAATCTGAATGAATCTAAGCTATTATGCAAAGAACAGACAAACTTTTCTATGGGTACGCATGATTGTGTAATGCATTGTGGGATGCGATCGCCATTTTCCAGCTATTTGTCAAGCTAATAACAGCTAGCGTTAGCCGATTTTGTTCAGGAGCTTCACAACAGCGGGGATTCATGTTCTAGAGCTTTACCGACTTTTCTCAGTTGTTCTCAAACATTAATTTCGTACTCACCGTAACGCTCATCGTAACGGTCTAATTTCAGCGCAACTTTGACAACTTTCAGCACACCAGCGAATAATTTAGAAATGTTACATCTTTAAGGGCTCAAAAGTACTTTGGGTGGGTCAGGACCTCTGAATTTTTCTTCTTAAAGAGAAAACTCGTCATAACCCCTCAATATTTTGGGGGTTATCGGTTAATATATTTATGAATCAGGGAGTCTTCACAATGGGTCTCCTTTACTTTTAATTTGTTTGCTACCCTCAGCTGGCTAGGCTAGTGCTAGCAGCCTGCTAAAAGCGCCGTATAAACAGCGCAGCGAGCTTTAAATCACACTTACCAGTGTGAAAATACGTAAACGTACGTGTTGAGATATGGCGTTCAGTGAGGTTTGATCGTCTCACGGCTGCTAGCCAGAGTCCATTTAGCTTCTCTTTGTTAGCTCAGAGATCCGAGCTCCTGTGACAGTTAATGAAACGGCACGTTAGCACCATGTTTTTTTTTTTTTTACTTTTTAATATAAAAAGAACAGAAAATAAAAACAGCTTTGTGGAGGAAGGCGGTGTAAGCAAACAGAAGCTTGTTTCCCGATGCCCAGGTATCCCACAATGCAGTGGGGTTGTTATGTCACCCTTTGAAGCCCCATAGCAGTTGTAGAGTCACTGAAAACAAATGGACGGCAGACTTTTCAGATTTCTTTTGCAAGCATTTTTAGTAGTTTTTTTTATTTTTTATTATGTCACATTATTTGCTACTTTCTGTTGGTCTATGATTTTATAACATAAAATGTGGAACAGTGCCTGGGTTGTGAATACTTTTTCAAGGCACTGTATGGATCTCATCACTGCATTTTTTTAGTTTGCAACATGCATTTTATAGCAGAGATGCACAAATATAAGGAAGGTAGATAAATACTCTTTAACACCACTAGATTCCTAATTTTAGATCTTTAATCGAGGAACATGATCAAAGCAACACCAGTAAAGCCTGCGGAGCTGGAAAACGTGCATAATACTGAGCAATTTATTCATATAGCTGTTATCTTTCCCATTTCTTATCGGTAATGATGGCGTGTGTTCAGTCACAAGCTTATGTCACTTTCTGTGTCACAAGCAAACAATAGAAATCTAATGCATTTCATTGATTTAAATGGAGTGCTCCTGAACTACTATAATACAGTGTCTGCAAGTCACATTAATTCTGGGCTTTTATGCATTTGGTTTATTCTTTTAGGGGGATTGAGTGATTACGTAACCGACAATATCAATGATTTTCCCCCACTGATGTGTGACCAATGACCACGCTTCCTACCAACAATACTTTTTGTTTCATTTGATTTGTTTCTGCCAGAGATCCGGCTCTGATAAGTCCATGAATCCTGTTTAGCCTGAGGGTGAGACGGTTCCAGAAAGCTTATTGCTACCCTGTTTTATCTAGTCCAAAAGCCGGTTTCGACGCATGTTTTGGATTAACCCAGTTTCAGCTATCTAGCCGATTTCGAATAATTGACACATTTGGGTAACTGTAAGTTTTAGAGGAGCTTGAAGGTGTCAGTATTTTAGCTTCGGGTTTCTTGGTGGGCAGCCATTCGGTACAAATTCATAGTCACCTGTCTTTACTGGCGTTCTGACAGCATCTTTTGGTTTGTGACTGGCTTGTTCCAACCATAGGCCTGTCACGATAACAAATTTTGCTGGACGGTAATTTTTTTCGAAAACTTATAGAGATAAATCATGTTATTGTCATTTGGAGACCTTTTTCAACAAATATGATAATGGCATATGATAACAGCTCAGACAAATTAAGCGGGTTGCGTCACTTGGTTTAAATCCAAAAAACTCAAACCCTGCAGCGGTCGTGTTTGGCTTTGACACCAATTTAATTTATTTTCAAACTAGTTTTTCTCTGCCTCTCCCTCACCAGGCTCTCATTTTAACTTTGAGCATGTGCCTACCTGACACAACCTGGGCTTCCCAGCTCATCGTAAGTGACGGTTTGGATCAGTTTAACATAAATTAAAAATGTTTGGAAGGATCAAGATGAGGCTAATTTAAGGACACTGTCAGCTGTAAGGCACGGTGGTGGTAGCCTCACGCTGAGAGGGACGTATTGCACAACGTGCAGCGAGTAAAGACGACTGGGAAATACTTCAAAATGTTTTCACGTCAACTCGACGCCTGAAACTCGGACATAAGCAGGGTTTCCAACTGGACAGTAACGCTTTCATACCTGAAAGCAGGGCTATGATGACAAAAGCATGTGCCATTTGAACCAATAGGAAAATTCGACTGCAACAGCAATGTTCAACCCTAAGAGGGCAACAGTAAGATGGTTTTAAGACAAATATTGCAAAACTAAACGAAGTTCACATGAAAATGTAAAAACATTACACAGTAACATTAGAGTAGCACCCTTAGGCCCAGTTTACACAGTTTATCTGCAAAAACAGTAGCTTTCGGGGTGAGTTACACTTTGTATGTATATATTTTAGTGTATATATGTCATTTAACACTATTAATTAATTCAATTCAGTTTTATTTATATAGCGCCATTTGACAACATGTCTTCTCAAGGTACTTTACAAAGTGAAATTCAATCAAATCATCCAGATTGGTTAAAAAGTTTCCTATTTTAGGAAACCCAGCAGATTAAATCAATTCTTGTCAAGCAGCATTCACTCCTCCTGAAAGAGCGTAGAGCCACAGTGGACAGTCGTCTGCATTGTTGATGGCTTTGCAGCAATCCCTCATACTGAGCATGCATGAAGCGACAGTGGAGAGGAAAACCTCCAGCAGAACCAGGCTCAGTGTCAACGGTCATCTGCTTCGACTGACTGGGAGTTAGAGAAGACAGGGCAGAGACACAAACAGTGGTGATTTAAGTAATTTCCCTCTGGGATTATTAAAGTATGTCTGATTCTGTCTGATTCTGAAAAGAAGACAGAAGCACACATTGATCCAGGGATACTTTCTTTGTTAGACAAGGTAATGGCAGAAGATAGCTCAGGATAATCAAAGCCACTCTAACTATAAGGTTTGTTAAAAAGGAAAGATTTGAGCCTATTCTTTAAGAAAAGGAAAGATTTAAGCCTTTTCTTAAAAAAAAAAAAAGACGGGTGTCTGCCTCATGGACTAAAACTGGGACTTGGTTCCACAGCAGAGGAGCCTGATAACTTAAGATCTGTGTAGATTAGAAAAAGTCTACAGTAATTCAAGCTTATTGCTTTAAAAAAAAATGATCAAAAATGTTTATTGTATAATCCTCCCACAATGAAAAAAGGACATTCTGGTAATTCATTGAAAACCGTTATCCAGGATTCTGTCCCCAGCTAGTCTTGTTTTTCTCGTGCACAGCTGAAAACTCAAGGCTATGTGAAAGGAAAGAATCTACGCCACCTATATTTTATCATCTGTTTAGCTTCTCCTCATTGTCAGGCTATGATAAGCCTGGAGATGCTCCGTTGTCAAGCTTCGCCTTAATAAACACAAAACAAGACTGTTAGATTTGATGCTAACCTTTTATCGCTGTTTGTTGCTTTTCTGTCTCTCCGCAGCCTTAGTCTGCTTTGTGCTAAGTGCTTTAGGAATCACTGCGGGAGCTCATCGTCTGTGGAGCCACAGGACCTACAAGGCTTCATTACCTCTGAGGATCTTTCTCGCTGTTTGCAATTCCATGGCCTTTCAGGTATGTGTAAAAAAAAAAAAACCAACAACATAGAAAGTAACTCATTGTGTCTATTATCAGAAAGGTAACAAACATCTGTTACACCGTCTCAACTGAAAACCCTAGAATGATATCTTTGAATGGGCTCGAGACCACAGGGTTCACCACAAATACTCCGAGACAGACGCAGACCCCCACAACGCCGTCAGGGGCTTCTTCTTCTCTCACATCGGCTGGCTGCTAGTGCGCAAACATCCCGACGTCATCGAGAAGGGGCGCAAGCTGGAGCTCAGCGACCTGCTCGCCGACAAAGTTGTAATGTTTCAGAGGAGGCAAGTGGCATTGTTTTTTACACTTCCCCAAACATGCAAATGTCATCCTGTTAGTGTTGCGCGTTAAAGGGGACATATCATGCTCTGCAATGCTCTCCTTTTCACATTTAAATCATTTAGTCGTGGTCTATATAAAGTGGGACTGCAGTGCTTTGTCTGAATTTCTCGTTAATTTAGCTCCACAGGCCCTCTTTAACCCCCTGTTCTGAGATGTCTCTGAGCATCTCGTTTTGGCGCTGTCTCTTTAAATGCAAATGAGGCACTTCACACCCCGCCCCCCCTCCAAGTCGCAGAGCGTTCCACTCCACCCCGTTCGGCCATTTTTGTAGTCTTCTGGGAGACAGTGTAATGAACCGAAAATTTTCACTTATCTAGCTGTAGCTACGGCATCCTTCAGCTGTGACTACAAAATTGCAGGGAGAAATAAAAATGACAGATTTGCGATATTAGTTAGTCGGAACTCCATGACCTCGTTTAGCAATATATGGTGACATAATTGTTAAAAAAAAAACGTAACAAAGAACAGAGAAAACTGAAGGGATTGAAAAATATGACCCAAATAGAATATCAATATATCTGCAAGCACCTGGATGGACTAAATTCAACTTTTCTGCACTCCTAGAGACTCAAAGTACACACAAAAATACATTTAAGTGCTAAAAGGGTGGATTGTGTACAATATGTTCCCTTTAAAGTAAGAGGTCATGTGTGAGCGCAACAAAAAGCAGTCATGCTCCTTAAAGTTTTTCACATTTTGTCACAGCACAACTTCAAAACTTAATGCATTTTATTGGGATTTTATGTTATAGGTCAACACAACTTTGCCCAAAATTATTAATGGTGATATTAATCTTGTCCACATATGTGGAAATCTGCCCTTGGCTTCACATGGTGGTTTAAAAGCATACAAAACTTGCACAATGAATGAGACAAAGCATAAAAACTGAAAAACAACGGGCACAGCCTAAGTCTGAATAATGATTAACAGTTGAGGAACATTATTGTGTTCGGTGTGAAAGACTTCTTCTAAATGTTCATAGCTGCTCTTGCTGCTCCATATCGCCCCCCAGAGGGGAGCTTAACAAATTCCCTGAAGAGGGGGCGGCCTGGGTCACCCACAGCTGGTTGGGCCCTTTGGTTTTGCTTTTTTTTTTGGCCTTTTGTGCAAATATCCCAGTGTGGATTTACCGAGAGGAATGATTTATATTCAGCCTCCCAGAGTATATGTAGCTCACGGTCAGTCAGATGGCAGCGAGAGTTCACGTGATTATCAGTTTTCAGGTCATGCAGCAGGTTCGGAATGACATACACATTAGTGGTGTTAAAAAGGTAATGAAAAAGCTAGTTATTTTTTATAAGAATTAATTTTGTATGAATAAGGAAAAGAGTCTATAATCCTGCTTTACTTCTTTTCAGAGTTTCTTTCTTTGTACTTTAACCTAAAAATAGAAATTAAAGAGCATTTCCACATTTCTATGCTTGGCGCTTCCATTTTGGCCCAATCTGACCAGAGGACCCTAACCCTTCCACATGTCTGCTGTGTCCCCCACATTTGAAAAACTTCGTATAGCCTTCTATAAACCACTGGGGCATTTATGGAACAATTGTACTAATTCTGACAAAAATAGACACAAATTAACTCAGTTTACCAATCAGATTACTATGATAGCGTCTGAAACCCGTGTGTCTCTAGATTATAATTTTGGGTACCGGAGAAAAAGGAATGAATGCAAATAGATTCCTTGTTTTCAGATTGTTATTTGAAAATCTTTTTCTTTCCACTCTGATAGTGTTTCACATGAAATCTCATTAAATGCAATGACTTTTGTTGTGGTAATGTGATGAAATGCAGAAAATTAAGGATTATGAGTAATTTTTCTTGGCACTAGAGGGTAAAGCTAAGACTTGGTGTAAATTTCTTTAAAAGAATATATATATTTCAGTAGAACTTCTAGACATTCAGGTCTGCAGATGAACTTCAAGCTCTGTAGGTAAAATAATCTGATTGTGTTTCTTAATCTGCTCTTTTCCGCGTTCTCTCTGTCTATTCAACAGGCACTACAAGCTCTCCGTGCTGCTCATGTGCTTCTTTGTCCCGATGTTCGTGCCTTGGTACTTCTGGGGCGAGTCCCTGTGGGTGGCGTACTTCGTGCCGTCCCTGCTGAGGTACACCTTGGTGCTGAACGCCACCTGGCTGGTCAACAGCGCCGCGCACATGTGGGGAAACAGGCCCTACGACCAGAACATCAACCCCAGGGAGAACAGATTCGTCACTTTCAGCGCCATAGGTATGGAAAGACACTCAAAAACGCTTCCTTTGATTTTGATCTATGCAGAACATAAACAGCCACTAATAGACCAAATCAGGGATTATTTAAGTCCTGTTTGAGTTTACTTCAACGGCAGATAAGAGTTATTGAACATACATTTTTGGGTGGAATAGAAATACCCAAAGATGCATTAATTTATACTCGCTGCTATTTAGCGTGACTTATGATTGTAAATAAGTTGTGCACAAATATATTGTTGGAACAAATTATCTAAGTGCACAGTTACCTTAAGAGTTAGTGCAGTGTAAGTTAATATGTTCTTGCAACTTGCAAACAGACACTTGCAGCTGGTCAACAGATCCTGCCGGTTAATTTCCAACCCTACAACAGATCCAGATGAATCCCCTAGAGCAGGGGTCTGCAACCTGTGGCTCTTTGGATCCTCTACAATAGCTGCTTTTAACTTCAGCTAAAAATGAAAATAAACAAACTGTTTTAAATACAGATATACCAGCAGATTACAATAATAAGAGAATGACACTAATGTACCAATAATATTTTAGGATCTATTTTTCTTGTTATGAAGTTGGCAACTATGTCCTTTTTTAACATCATTTTTCACAAATATCAACATCCCATAGAAGAAAATGTATCCATCTTCTTTTTTGCTAAGGTTTCGTGTTTTTATTCATTTAAAAACCTAACAAATAGCGAGATTTTGCTATAGTAGAAATTTGTCAAAAAAATTGGAAGTGATCTTTTTCAAAAGGAAGTTTTATTTAGCTGGACTAAGCACAAATGCTCCTTGGGTTATAAAGGTTGCAGACGTCTGCCTTAGAGGAAGCAGCTCGATCGACTGAAGCTGGTAGAGATCTTGCCGCTGTAATTGCAGCAAAATGAGTTTCTGCAAAGACTCAGAGGACAGAAATACAAATGGACTCCACACTTTTTAGGTTATTTCTGTGTAAAATACATTTTGCATTGGATTACTTTCCTTCCACTTTTGCAAAATCCCCCAAAAAAACAACTTGAAGTTTGTGGCTGTAGCACGGCAGAGGTCTGGCACACAGACGTGAATAACAAAAAGGTTTTTGTTTTTCTGCAAGATCAGAAGCGTGCAGGTGTCTGTTTGCGAATGTGCATCTGCTCATTGCTCCTTTTTTTTAAATCCATGAAATTTTGTTTCTCTGTCTCCTTAAATGTTCAAAATCAAATTTAATTAACCTTTCTACACTGTCCACCCACTATCCTCACATAGGCGTGCATACACATGACTCCAGTTGTTGTTGCAAAGCGGAAAAAAAAAAAAAAATCGGAGGCAGCCATGTGGTTTACCACCCCACCCCCCCGCCGTTGTAATGTACGTCGAGCGCGAGGAGGTCAAAAAAAAAAAAAAAAAAAACGACGTGGTTTCCAGTTTGGACTTCCTGGGTGGGGGGTTCATCGAACGCGGCGGAAAACGCAGCAGGTTGGGCGGGGTTAATGCGCCGGATCAAGGTAAGTGAAGATGAAGAGGAAGATGAGGCGGAGTAATCAGACGGGACGGGAGCAGCGTGGAGGAGCGGGAGTGAGGGAAGCAGAAAGATGCTTAGATAAAAACCTTCCGCATTAAACTGTCAAAAAAGAAACCCATTTTGTTTTGCATGATGCCCTGAAACCACTTTGTAGCTTGTTTTAAGCGCAAAAAGATGTAATTCAGATGGAAAGGTTTGAGTACAAATCATAGAATTCCTCCTTTGAAACCCTTGTTTTAGAATCCAAACCAAAACGCAGCTTTCTGTATCTCTGACCCATCCAGGTGAGGGCTATCACAACTACCACCACACGTTCCCCTACGACTACGCCACCAGCGAGTACGGCTGCAAGCTGAACCTCACCACCTGCTTCATCGACCTCATGTGCTTCCTGGGCCTGGCCAAGGACCGCAAGAGGGTGTCCCGCGAGGTCGTCCTGTCCCGGATACAGCGCACCGGAGACGGAAGCCACCGCAGTGGCTAAAAAAAAAAATATAAAAAAAAAATGAAGAAAACACACAAAAGACATTTCCAGATCAAGAGATGATGACTAACAGTTCTCTACAGCTGCTTATTTGCTCATCCTCTGAGGTTAAACGTCAGCGTCACGAGGGCCTTTTACCACAGTTTGCTTGTTCTTTGTGGGTTTTTTTTTTTTTTGTAGCTGTAGCCATACAGATTGTTCAAGATAAAAGAAACACGCTTTACAATTTGAGGTTTTTAACGTAGATTCAGACCCAATGCTTAAAGCTTATTTCAGCTTATTAGTTGTTGAGTTTTAAAAGTCGACCATTCATCGCCGTCGTGCAGTCTTCATGAGCAGTGAGCCGTGTAGCCGGTCATGTTGATGTATTACCTTAACATTATTTCAATGCTGATTGGAAACTTGACTTTATTGGAGTGTATAGTTTTTTTTTTTTTATTATTAATTCTGTTATAAAGATTAACTTAATGACCTTTTAAGATTAAAAAAATATAATAATTTGTTACTTGATACTTGTTGGCTTTATTGAAAATTTGAAAACCGAGTCGCGCGGCTAAGTGTATTACAGTTGCCTTGTGCAGAGAAACAAAACCAAAGCAAAACTGCAAGCACTTGGGGGGAAAATATTGTGATTTGCTGTAATTAGCCCCCCCCCCATTTACCGGGGGGGAAAAAAAAAAAAAGCTCAAAAGGCTTTCTGTTCTGACGGCAACATTTCCGTTTTGTAAAATCTTGCCAAAGGTGTTCCGTTCAGCCGTTGCCACGGTCGAATTTATCGTTGTTTCTTTCCGGTGTCACATGGTTCTGAAGGCTGAGCTCTCATTGGCCGGCGCGGCAGCCAGTCGCGGGACAGGTTCTGGTTATAGCAAAACAAAAACATGCCACCCCCTCCCCCCTTTTTTTTTTTTTTGCATGGCGATAAGCTGTAGTAGGTGTTGTGGTGAGGTGATGTGTCAGTGGCTGTCGTGGCAGAACTGCGTTTTCATTCGTCGCTGTGGTATCGTCATGGCGACGGGGCCTGACAACAGGGGCCGTCATTTTCAAATTGTAGGTGTTTATCTGCGATTATAGTCTGTGGAATGCTTTTATTATTTATGCATTATGGTATTTTTTTTTGTCTCCCCCCTTTTTTTTTTGACTTCGAATATTCTAGCTCGGTGGTTTTTGCATTTCTCGATCAGGCGGAGAGTCTTTTACGTTTTATCCGAATTATATCAAACTGCAGCACCTGGCTATCTCTTGCGCCAACAGTCAGAATACAGTACCTTGCAAAAGTATCCACGCTCTTCACGTTTTGTTACGTTACAGCCACACACTGGAATTCGTTTTTATTGGGATATCGGGATTAACAAAGCACAAAGCTGTGCACAGTTGTAAAGTAAAAACGATACAGACGTCGCGTGTTTCTCTACCAGCTTGAAACTTCTATACACGTTCATTTTTGCCGTTCTTTGGAAAACAGCTCAGGCATAAGTCAGATAGAGGGCCGCACTTTGACTTAGCCATCCGAATGCGTGACTTGATCTAAACCCCTCCATTGTATGTTCAGATTAGTTGCATTAAAAAGGCAGATCTGTGCCCAAATCTCAAGTCTTTTGCCGCCAAACGTAGGCTTTCTTCCGGGAATGCCCTGTATTGAGCTGCAGAGAGCATGATGCTGCCTCCACCACCGGACCGGTGGGTTCAGGGTGTCTTGATTTCCTGCCACACACATCAAGGCCAACTTTAAACGGGATGTTTTATGTACTTATTTTTACTTCTGGCCACTCTTCCATAGAAGCCAGATCTGCGTGGCTTTCCGCAGCTCCACTAGAGTCATGGGCACAGTCACAAATGCACACCGTGCTTTTCAGTTCAATTTTCCTTTAACTTGACAATTATATGCTGCTTTTTAAAGAAAAAGAAAAATGTTATCCCTTAAAGTTTGTGGTTTTGACGTAACAAACTGGGAAGACGTTCTTGCCGTATTATTACTTTTCAAGGGACTGTGCCTCCTAATGCCTTACAACATGTATCCATTTCTTCACATTCCAGCAGTTCAGACTCAAAGGTTCAAATACCAAAAAAAGAAATAAAAGTTGCTTACAGGCTGTAACACAAGGGAAGACATTGTTATTTTTAGTCGTTTTGACAATTGGAGGATGAAGGTTGTTTTTTTTGGTTTTTTTGTTTGTTTGTGTGCCGGACAAAACTGGTGCAAATGTTCGTTTGTGAGATCTAACTCGCAAACTAAGGGTCCTGGTGGAAGGAAAGAAAGAGAGGAGACACCATGTTGTCATGATGAATGTCACACAGTTTAACTCGGCTGTCCAGAGCCCCAAAATTTGTGTTTTCGTAACTACGGGAGGGATTGAAAAATGTTTTTTCAGTTTGTCAAGATGTCAACTGTTTCCTATTCTGAAATAAAATTCACAATATTTTCAATACACTTGGAATCTAGTACAGTGGTTGTTGCTTATTTCTGTGTGTGTGTGTGTGTGTGTGTGTGTGTGTGTGTGTCCTTGGATTCTCCAATGAACGCTTCATTGGAGTTTTGACTCTATCTGCAACTTGTTCCTTTAGAATGTCTTTAGTTCACACTGAGCTGCAATAGGCATATTTAAAAATCTAATAAATTAGATTTTTTTTTATTTCAAGCAAGGACAAAGGTAATCGGGTTTTCCAATGATTTTATTGCTGAACTAGTCCCACAAGTCCTCAAATACTTTAATCCAAATGAGTAATGAATTACAAATTATAACACAAAACATGTGGGTACATGTAAAAACTGTAAAGGCTCTACAGGGTTATCAGCTAAATTGAAATAGTCCTTTTTTAGTACATTTTTAAACTAAACAGCAGCATCCAAAGGTTTGGTTAAAAACTCCTGTTTATGGTCATGTTTGTGTACGGATAGGCGCACTGAGATAATTCCTTTGAGATTTTCTAGAGCTTGCGGCAGAAAACAAGTCGTTTTTCAGGGTCGCCTTTTCACAGACAGTGTTGTGTCTATTTCCACAACTCAGTAGTGTTTAAACGAACTCCTCCCTTGCCCTGGCCAAACATTACTATTACTGCCTCTTACACAAGTCCACATGATGATTCATTGCTGTCGCCGCACTCAACAGCTGGCGAGCTTTTCTTTTAACGCAACCTTTTCTTAACGCAGCCAAAAAGAATCAGTTTTAAGATTTCCATTAAACATCCAGCATGGTGCCATTTACATCTATATGGTTAATGTATTTCTCCTCAATCAAAACCAATTTCTTCTGGTCGGCTGTAGCCTGACCTACATTGGAAGTTACCCAGAAGAAAGCAATCCCAGCAAAACCTGAGGAAGAAGATTAGACCAAAAAGGACATTTTTGAGCTACAAGCAAAATGCCGTGTGTGACATAAAATCAACACTGCAAATCATCCGCACATGTTGATGGCAATATCATGCTGCGGTAATGATTATCCTCAGCGGGATAAGAGAAGTCGGTCAGAGTTGATGGAAACATGGAGGAAGATTAAAAAAAACAGACCAAACTTCAACGCTTCCATCCCCAACTTCAGATTTAGTGCTAAAATGATCAATTTAAGACTATGACTAAGCCTAACATAGTGGAACAAATGCACAATGTTGTTGTTGTTGTTTTAGATTTGATTGGAAAATATGCAGATGTGAACGGTGGGAGAAACAGGACCATAACGCTTGTATGTGTTAGCTATGGTCAAGTCATTATCTTTACTTCATAGTGACTTGTTTTTCCAAAAATGTAGTTGTGCTGCTTTTGGATAAATATTTGATCCTAAATGAGAACATGATCATTAACAATCACTTAACTTATAGTATTTTGAAAAAAAGTTGCCATTCCAAAACATCTTATGGGGTTCCCAAACATTTCCTAATGCTCCTGTCTTATGTTCTCCTGTTAAAACCTTTGTGGCATAATAAGTAAGACAACCACCCTCCATGTCGGTTGTTTAACTTGCCTGGTTTTAGGTTAAAATGACTAAATCCACTAATGTTTATGGAATGCAAATCTCTTGTCCAACCCACAGTACAAGTCACAGTGAAATATAACCTGGCTGTTTAACACCAGCCGTCTGGCTTTACACAGGACAGCGAGGAATCTAGGACCAGCATGCTGGTCTCAGACCATTTTACATCAGACTGTCAGGTTCTTTGCTTTTTTTTCTCTTTTTTTTTTTTTTTTGGTTTAGCAAGGACATGTTATAATTTAGTGCATTTCCTCTTGTCACACTTATTTACTTTTTAGTTTCATTTAGACAAAAATTCTATTTTAAAGGGGACCTGTTATGCAAACGTAACTTTTTGCATGCTTTTCTACCATGTTTTTGGCAATAAGTGAATGTTTTGTTAATGCCTAGAATAAGAACTGTTTCAAAAACCGCCCAATTATTACATAGTAAATGGCTTGTATGCCGTTTTATCAAGTCCGACGACCCTAAAGCGTTTTACACTACAGTCATTCACACACACATTCACACCCTGATGGTGGTGAGCTACATTTGTAGCCACAGCTGCCTGGGGGCAGCCTGACAGAGGCAAGGCTGCTATATTTTGGTGCAACCGGACCCTCCGCTATCACAATCGACCGGCACTGCTCCTTTCCTAGCAACCTCAGCCGAGTCCAAACCTTCACCCAAGCGGAGCTCCACCGACTTCATTAGCTGGTTTTCAATTAAATTAAATTAAAAAATACTTTATTAATCCCAAAGGGAATTTAAATGTTGGTGTAACTCACGTTACAGGGGTTTTGTCAAAGAGTTGTTGTCGATGGTGATGTCTGCAGGCAGGAAGGATGCCTGCAGCTGATCTGGAGAATCCTCCGACTGGAGACACTGTTATTTTACAACAGTCCATTGAAGAGGATGTTTAGGGTCCTTAATGTTCTTATTTTTATGAATAATCTATCTTTGCAAAGTCATCTCCAGCCATTCTAGAAGGGTCCCCAGGACCTTCTTTAAGTCGGTTGCCCAACAGCGGATGGCACAGGAGATCATACTCTCCACAACAGGCTTCTAGAAGATCTGCAGCATCTTGCTTATAACTCTGAAGGACCTTAGCTTCCTCAGGAAGTCCAGTCTGTCCCTTCTTGTATACAGCCTGAGAATTGCGTATCCAGCCCAGTTTGTTGTCTAGGTGAACACCGAGGTATTTATACTCCTCCGCCACCTCCACTTCATCTCCCAGGATGGTAATAGTGTTGGACCTATTCCTGTTTCTACAACCATCTCCTTTGTTTTATCAACATTCAGAATGATGACAAAGCAAATTAGGCTGAATTGTGTGAAATGCACTTGGAGAAATCAAAGAGCATGATCCTCACAGTGATGTCTGCCTTGTCTAAATGACTGTGGGTTTGTTGAAGCAGGTGTATGACGGCATCTTCAACACCAACTCCACTGCATTAAGCAAACTGCAGGAGGTCCTGATAGCTGCTCGTTCGCTTACCGAAGCGGGACAGTCGTCTGCATTGTCGATGGCTTTGCAGCAATCCCTCATACTGGGATGCATGAAGTGATGGTGGAGAGGAAAACTTCCCTTTAACAGTAAGGTAAAACCTCAAACAGAACCAGGCTCAATGTGAAGGGCCATCTGCCTCGACCGACTAGGGGTTAGAGAAGACAGAGCAGAGACACAACAAACAACAACACAGAAGCACACATTGATCTGGGAATCCTTTCTATGTCATAGGGTAATGGCAGATGATCTGCAACCTGGGATTATGTCACAGCTAGCAGAGCGCCCGATCAGGTGTACCTACTGTGAAGAGAAAAGAGACAGAGGGAACATAAAGTTAGACAACCAATGCAAATTGGAGAACAGTAGGATAATTCAGCAGAATGAGATAAATAGATATTGATGTCCTCCAGCAGCCTAAGCCTATAGCAGCATAACTACAGAGATAGCTCAGGATGACCTAAGCCACTCTAACTGCAAACTTTGTCAAAAAGGAAAGTTTTAAGCCTGGTCTTAAAAGTAGACAGGGTGTCTGCCTCACGCACGGACCTAAACTGGGAGTTGGTTCCACAGGAGAGGAGCCTGACAACTAAACACACAACACAGGTTCTTATAGGAACCTGTGTGTATCTTCGTCTCCTTATCGAGGTGACGTCTTTAATATATGACTTTAAGTAATAATATTTTATGTGATAAGTGCAGCTAGTAGGTTAATAATACTCCTTCTTGCAAAACAATTTTAAGACTAAATAAAGTCATAATGGTTAAAAAAAAAAAAAAGAGAAGAGAATAAGCCACATCAATTAGAAAATTGTTGAAAAGTTAATTTATTTCAGTAATTCTGTTCAAATAGTATATTCTGCACAGAATGATATATCAGAAGTATTTATTTCTGTTCATTTTGGTAAGTGTTCCTCACAGCTAATGAAAACCTGACGTTAGGTTACAAGATGGGGATACACAGACGTAAGAGAAAGGACAGCTGGACCATAACTCCAGGAGACCGCACACTGCAAAAACAGAACTAGAAATAAGTAAAATATTCTTAAAATGAGTGTATTTGTCGTTGTTTTGAGCAGGCAAATAGGACTATTTGCCAATGGAATAAGATTTTTGCACTTAAAATAGGAACAATTCATCTCCATCTTCTTATTTCAAGTGCAGGATGTCTAATTATCTTATTATAGGGGTCAAAATACTCATTCCATTGGCAGATAATCCATTTTACCTGCTCAAATCAAGGATAAATACACTAACTTTAAGAAAATTTGACTTATTTTTAGATCCATTTTTGCAGTGCAGCAGCCCCAGGCAGATGGACACGAGGCATAAATTGGGGCAAGCCCCTAAGGCCAATAATGCGACAGTTCTACCAACTCAGTGAGCACTCAGGTAAAAATCAGGATTTGTATTTTTTTTATTTCTTTTTTATTATGTGTGAGTAGATGTCATAATCAGCATTTCCATAACATTTCTCAGCAGAGGGAAGCATGAAGATGTGCCTGTAGAAACGTCTCACTGGGCCTTAAGCAACCTGGATTTCTTTTTTTTTTTTACTTCCTCATATAATCTGAATATGCAAAACCATAATAATAAAAATAAAACATCTTATGGATAAAAGTGCACCGCATTTCCAGAATGGTCCCAGCTGAGTGATTTTACAGGACCAGCAGGACTCTCGGTGATATAGTCAGGCATCCAGTCAGCACATTTCCCCCCCCCCCCCGACATGCTGAACTGAGCCAACCCTGATCCCGCATTGGCACGGACCAGGTCCCATCCGTGGTGTGATGTGGGGAGGTGTTTCGTCAGGTTTCTTTATGGGCCTGCGCCGAGGTGACAAAGTTTACTAAAGTTCACACTCCCCAAAAGACCCATCACGCGTTCATCATCGCGTCATGGCCCGCGCTGCATGCCACCGAGAGCGTCCAATCAGCAGCCGGGGTTCCGACTTCTGATCCCGCTGGGCCAATAGGAGCAGAGCGCGTGAAACAGCTGTGGTGACTTGAAATTTATTAGGAACATTTGTTGGCCGCGGGGTGAGTGATTAATTAGTAAAACACTTGACATGAAGTTGAGGATGCTTTTCCCGAGTCGCCGTGGTGCATTCACGTGCTTTGGCTCACGGTAGGATTTTACCCGCCGCTGTGACGAAGGAGACGATGCACGTTCAGGTTAACATGTAAAACACAGAGCCCGCAATGTTACTTCCGAAACACAGAAACATTACGATCATAGCCATGAGATGAATATTGTGTTCCCTCTCAGAAATAATTAGCACAACATACCAATTTTCCTGTGCAAATATTTTTTAACCAAATAGTTTACGTTTCATTACAGTGATTCACTTAAATGTGACATTGTATAGACTAAAACTACACGAAGACTGACAGCTTGCTTCTGATAATTAGAAATCAACTAACCAAAAAAAACAAACCCCAAAACACTAAGCTGTTGATTTCTCCAGTCTTAAAGGGATAGTTCAGCATTTCTCATATGGTTATGTCCAAAGTTTATAAGCAGTCAGTATCTTACATGCAGTATATAACTCTGCATTTAGTGAAAATCGAAATTATTCGGTCCCAGTAGTTTAGGTTATGTCAAATTGGGCCTGCCAGCTATGGCGTTTTTTGTTTTTTTTTTCAATTAAGATAGTAGAGGCAATGTTTGTGATTCGGTATTGGTCCGGTAATCAAGAATTAAACTAAATGAAGACGCTAAACGACATTAACTCAAGGCAATAAATTAACTTCCCGAATGAAGGCCTCACTCAAGAATTCAAGATCCTGGATTACTGTTTTGGGTGTTTTTCAGTGCGTTCAGTACAGGGTCATTATATATATACACAGCTATTCCCCTTTTTTGAAGGAAACTAAACAAAGCTGTGCATAAAGAAAAATATACTAGTTTAAAACCATTTGTTTCATTTTTGGCAAATAAAAAAAGTACTTGGGTAGAAAGCTACCCTGGAGAACTGATTTCTTAATGCTTGAAAATGTGCAAATGTCTTTTTTTTTTATTTTTTATTATGGTTTCCTCTTGTCTACTTCAGCAAATTCCAGTATTTTTTTCCAAGTCTGTGCAAACGATGGAATACATAAATGGAATACTGGATAAATCAGTGGAAGTTTAAATGGATGCATCATAGATCAGTAAATGGATGGATGGATTTGTGGACAGGTAATTGAATGGATGGATGGATGCAGGGATGACAACATGACAAAGAGGTGGATAGATTATAGGATTAGGTCATCGATAAAAGGGTGAAGGGAAATAGCTTGCTGACAATATGCCTGCAATTGCTTATTTTCCAAGCATGTTCATGTTTTACACAAGTATTGGAAAAAATAGCAAATTCAGGACACATGAATAAAAATGATCTCCAGACTAATTTGACACATAACTTTAATCCCTTGTAAACTATTGTCACCATTTGTCTCATAATAATGCCTCTTGTTGCATTTTAAACAAATACCATGGATCATTTTGGAAGTGTGTGCCACCATAGTGGTTAGTTATGCTCAACTATTCAAATTTGCATACTAAACACCTACTTTTATATGTACTGTATGTTATAAATGAATCTAATCAGCTCTCTTAGTTTAGCAAATGTGATAGCAGAAACACGTTTTCTACAACTTTTAATAAGAAAAGGCCGCAAGGGAATAATTTAAATTAAATTGAATCACATAGTAGTCATTATCAAGCAGGTCTGGTGCTCAAAAAACAAAAACAGAAGAATATCAAAGGAACCAACAGCTAATGCTAGGAAGAGTGCAAGGGGTGGTCCTAAAGACCTTCTTGTGGTGGCATCAGCCATCTTCTAAAGTGAGGTTTGTTGCAGATGATCTGTAGCTGAGGGAAGTGGCTGGATAAACTTATTAGGAGGGCCAGCCCTGTCGTGGGATGCCCCCTGGACCCAGTGCAGGTGGTGAGAGACAGGAGGACTGCAAGGAAAATAACATTACTGATGGACCACTCCATGCATGGAGCTGTTGTAGAGGTGGAGAGCTTTCAGTGACAGACTGCTGGATCCTAGATGCTCAAAGGAGCGCATCTGCAGGTCCTTCCTCCGAGCTGCCGTTAGACCTCATAATCTCTGCTGCTACCAACAAACTCAATAAGCGTTTACAAACGTGCTAGTGGTTCCACAGGTTCTTGATCTAATCAAGAATCATTTACACCGTCTCTCTAATGCTGATCTCCATTTGCACACTTTTTAATTGTTCCCCCCAGCACATTTTGACAAATGGTCAAAAGTACTCTGAAAAATGAATAAAAAAAGAAAGTAACCCAAAGAAATTATGTGAATTTTTTTTACCTGCTCTACGAAATTTTATTATTTTGATTAAACAAATGAGTCAGACTTTCTGTAGGAAAGAGATGTGTAAACCAATGTGGATCCAGAGGTAAAAAAGGATTTCAGTCATTTGCCGTAGTAAAAGATGGTCGCCCAGTTGCAAATTACTGTGGGCTCGATGGAATAAAAAAACTCAACTCTATTTGCTTAAGCAATATAACAGGATTTGTTTCAGTATTTCTTTCAAAACACTCACTGTATTTAGCCAATTTTAATAAATGAACTCAAAGCAGATTTCAATGCGCCAAAGTCTTCGTTTGAGTAAAAGACATCAGAAATTAAAGAGAACGTAAAAAGCATAGTATGAAAAGATGGTTTGTGTTGTACAGAACATTTTCAGTTTTAAATTTGTATCTTGTCTGTAATAATTTTGCCCTGATTAAAAATAATCAATAAAGAAGTTTCCATCTGCACCAGCCACCTGTGCTGGTGGGCCACATTTTTCTTGAAATGCAGGGTTAGTGTTAAATCTTCTATTTTAACTTGAATATTGAATTTTTACGTGAATACGCTGTATTTTTTCTTAAATATTGTGCAGTATTTATTCCCCCTCTGTGATAAATTCTCTCTTCTTTTTTTACATCTTAACTTTAAATGTTTTTATTCAGATTATTTAATCTAGTGTGTAAATCAGTTTTTTTCTGACTACTTTTTTTTTTTTTGCCCACTGTCACGTGCAATGGGGACATTGTGGAAGAATAAAAATATTATTTTTGAGGGTGAGAGGGATGTATTTCTGGGCAGGGCAATAACATCTGTTTTTTCTTTAAATCTTTCATTTTAATTTTTCTAATGACAACTTGCAGATAGAGGAAAATGTGATCCAGGTTCTTTGGTATCGGTAGTAGTTGAACTCCGTAAGAAAATAAAAAAATTACAAGATTACCCTCCATTTATGCATCAACGCACACGTCACTAACCTTCATCTGATTTGTAATCATCCTCAAAGGAGCCCGCTGTTAGGGCAAGCTTTTTAGGTCGCACATAATAGGAGTTAAATTTGACGGATTTTAACAAATGACTTCCCCATTTTTATTGTTAATCTTACCGATTATGGGAAAATTGATCAAATCCAGCCTCTGGCCAGGTGATTAGAGCATTTCTAAAAAGAAAAAAAAAAGGGTGCTCTTGCACCATGTCAATCAAAGAGCCAGATTATGTTTTGGGGGCTTTAAATATTGTAAGTGGAACTTTATTTGAAAAAGATACCGAAATTAGTAAAGTAAGCAACATGGATCGTATAAATATCTGTGCGATCAAAACAGGCACAGTTTTGCCCTTAGCTGCAACACTCCTCCCCAACCAAATCCAGGTTTATTAGAAGCTGCTACAAAAACTAGGAACACCATCTGTAACCTGTCAGTTTGTTGAGATTTCATCATCGCATCAAAAACCAGATAAACAAACCGATGTTACGAAATGAAACATCTGCATGGAAGGTGGAGTAAGAGGACCTGAAACAGAGGGAGGGGCTAATTTATTTGCAGTTCAACAGAAGTTACTGAAGGTTTTGTTCTAGAAGTTGCTGTCTAAATTCGCTAAATAGAGGAAAAGCATGCACATTAAAGCAAACGTGAGGGTAATAAAGGGAAAAAGAAAACGAATCATTCACGCGGGCTATCAAAGTCGAATCCGACAGAAAACCAGAAAAATAATAAGACGAAACATTCTTCTTCAGTGCTTTGGCCCAAGAAACTCCCCGCGCCGTAATGACAGGACAATCAGAAGTTCAACGTCGGAGTTCAGAGAATGCTTTTGATGCCGTTTGTTTTCACAAAGCGCTGCGCACGAGCGCGTCGGGGTCAGGTCCTCGCTCGCCCAGGGCACGCCGACAGCGCGGGCCGTAGGGACGACCCAGATTTTTATCCTCGCCACGAACGAGAGCGCGAGCCCTGGTTTTTGTTTTTGCAGCTGGACTGTTGCATGTACGTTATGAAACCTTTTTTTTTTTTTTTTTTTTTTTTTTGGACATCTGCTAGCGCTATCGAAGAAAAAATAAAATAAAAAAAATACACACGGCAGTACGATGTAACGCGTTTTATGGGAAATGCACCTACTTTTTGCCACAACCAGTTTCATGGAGTACATCACTATTTGAAGTTACACTGAACCACGTTCCCGAGTACATTCATCATCTTGTAAAAATCAGCACGGCAACATCAACGGACATCTACAAAACTCCTCAACCAGCCCAGTCCTCTGGGAGGGACCGTCGACAGGGTGATGGGAACCCGGGTTCTGTAACGGCGTCGGCCATTGTTCTCGCCGCGCACGCGTCGCCGGCTCTTAAGGGAAATAAATATGTATGCAACGACATGGTAACACTGAAGCGTGGTCGGCGTCGTCTGCGGGCTGTTAGACGCCCAGCTTGTTGGCGATGGTCATGAGCACTTTGAGGATGGGCATGAAGGCAGAGATCTCGCTGAAGTTGCTGCTGCTGACCACCTGGGTGTGGACCTCCAGGCCCCGCTGGTAGTTCTGGCTCGCCACGCAGCGGCTGATCTCGTGGAGCCCGCTCAGGATGTTGTGAGAGAGCTAAAAAAAAAAAAAAATAGACGCTAGCATTGTTATACCAGCCACATTGTTCAGATCATTAAAAATCAGAGTTTTTAACACACTTTTCTTTTCAGAATCCACATTTTGCCAAGACTCAAGTATAAATTCAGAATTTACTGAGGATATTTATAATAACCTCAGGCTTTTGATGCAAAAGATGGATTAATGGATGGATAAGATTCCATATCTAGACAAAAGGACCGGGAATAAAGCTTGAAAATATAAATAACTGGGCTTTAGTCATGATTATCTAGAGCAGAGGTCTTCCACTCTGGTCCTGAGGAACCACTGTCCTGCATGTTTTAGGTGTGTCTCTGCTCCAGCGCAGCTAAATCAAAGCATTGCATGACCTTCTGAGCAGCCATTAAGTCTGTTAGTCACTCTTTTATTTAGGTCAGGTGTGCAGAGGCAGGGAAATACCTAAAACATGCAGGTTTACTGGGTCCTGAGGACCACATTGCAAAAAGGAAACTAAAAGCAAGTACAATTTTCTTGAAATTTGTGTTTGTCCTTGATTTTAGTTGGCAAGTGTTAATGATCTGCCAATGGAATAAGATTTTTGCACTTAATATAAGAAATATTCATGTCCATCGTCTAATTTCAAGTGCAGTATATCTTATTATCTTATTTTAAGGGTCAAAATACTCATTCCATTTGCAGATAATCCTATATACCTGCTCAAATTAAGGACAAATACACTCGTTTCAAGAATATTTTACTTACTTTTAGATCCCTTTTTGCAGACCTCTGCTCTAGAGTACTTTTCCAGATTGCATAGCAAGCCTGGCATTTTGTTAGCTTTATGTACCCAATAGCAAAGAACATTGTATTGTTTCTCAGTCCTGAGGCATACGTAAATGTCTTTTTTTTTTTTCTCTTTTAGAACCGTGGTCATGGACACACTCTGATCAGCTTCGGCTGGTTTACATCACGTCCCTGAGAAGATATTGACCACCTCACAGCCTGCATGCTGAGCTCGATCTCTCTTACCGACTGCTCCCTCAGCTTATCGTACAGGTGTCCCAGCCGCTTTCCTGCGTCATCCAGCTTCCTCTTTGTTTGCTGGGGGGGGAAAAAGTGATTCGTTTTAGCCAATTACGTCACTCCCCACCCTGAAAAGACCACGGGGCCACTAAATGATAACCATAATAACAGGATCGTTACACTTACAGGGTCTCCTGCTGCGAGCTGGCAGCGCTGCACCAAGCTATCGAAGGTGGTTTTCAGAACCATGTGCTCCGCTGGGATTTCTTTCTGCTCCACTCTCTCCGCTGGCAGCTGCTGGAGGAGCTGAGCAACGAACGCGCGCAAAGAAAAAAGAAGAGCTGATGACATTCTTGCCGAGCCCATTACTGTTATGAATTGAAATAAGCGGCTCTTTGTTAGAGACAAACCTGCACGCTGGGCTCCTGGGGGGCTCCGGGTGGGACTTGGGTGTGGTTGTGAGGCTGCGGCGCCTCCGCTGGGAAACCCATCACAGGAGCAGTGATGGGAGCTGGGGGAGTGTAGTTATCAGGGACCTGTATGCATATAAATGTCCCTTTTAACATGCTTGTAAAGTCAGAGTCCAAGTTCAAAGTGTACATTTGATACATAAGAATAAATATTTTGGCTATTTCTTTCCCGCTGCAAAACCTTGGGATGATTAACGCAGGATTGTACCCTGATTATGCGTCATGATGCAACAGAACAAGGATGGTTTTGACAGAATGGATTTGAAGGAAAGAAATACTGTTAAAATGGCAGGTTTTTGTGATGCAACAACTGACAACCAAAGAATATTTCCAAATCTTTCCTTGTAAAAAAAAAATAAAAAATCTATTAGAATTTAGAAATACACATCAAGCTGCAGAACCCTTGGGTTCATAAGTCTGCATGGCCGTAAACCACTGAGCTATATAATACACTGGAGTGCTGATTTTGCCGAAAAACTGAAGTCACTGGCCGCCATATTGCTACTCCCTACTCTCACAGAATCCCACAGGATTTGGTTGCAACAACAAGCAGTTTTGTGGCTGAGTGAAAACATTTCACAGGTAATTCTACAGTCACACTATCAACTACTAGGAAATTAGGTGCTGAAATATTTTACATGTTATTCATATTATATATATATATATATATATATATATATATATATATATATATATATATATATATATATATATATATATATATATAAGTATGTGTATATATATTTATGTATAGATGTATACACATATGTAAATATATGTTTTTGTATATTGTTATTTATATATTTATAAATGTTAAACATATATATTTCAATGAATAAAATGCAAAATATTTCAGCACATGACTTTCTCAGTACTTGATATTTTTAGAAAATAACATAAAAGTATATGACATTTTACATTTTAAAAGTCTTAAGCCCCCCCTGAACATTAAAAAATCCTCGTTATCCGATGCTGTAGCGCACATATTCCCTAGTTACTGGGGGGAAATAGGGAGTACCAATATGGCGGCTGGTGGCTTCAAAGCGACTCGTTCAAACAGCGGGCGATTAGCACTCCAGTGTATTATATAGCTCAGAGCCGTAAACCAGCTCTGTGCTGATGCAACGTGGATTAAAGGAACTACGCTGCAAAAAGAGAACTAAAAACAAAATTTTCTTGAAATGAATGTATTTGCCCTTGCTTTGAGCAGGTACACTGCAAAAAGGGAACTAAAAGTAAGTAATATTTTCTTGAAATCAATGTATTTTTCCTTGATTTGAGCTGGTAAATAAGACTATTTGCCAATGGAATAAGACGTCCCTCTCCCCAAGTGGCTGGGGAGAGGGACGTCTGGGCCTCCCTACTGAAGCTGCTACCCCCGCGACCCGACCTCGGATAAGCGGAAGAAGACGGACGGACGGACGTAATAAGATTTTTGCTCTTAAAATGGGAACAATTGATCTCCACCATCTTATTTCAAGTGCAGTTTATCTAATTATCTTATTTTAGGCATCCAAATACTCATTCATTTGGCAAATAATCTTATATACCTGCCCAAATCAAGGAAAAATATACGCATTTCAAGAAGATTTTACTCACATTTAGTTCCCTTTTTGCAGTGTAACTAAGATTATCTGCCAATGGAACAAGTATTTTTTACCCCTAAAATAAGATAATTAGATAGACTGCACTTCAAATAAGATGGTGGAGATGAATTGTTCCTATTTTAAGTGCAAAAATCCTATTCCATTGGCAAATAATCTTATTGACTTGCTCAAATCAAAGAAAAAAGACTCTCATTTCAAGAAAATGTTTCTTAGTTTTAGTTCTATTTTAGCAGTGTGTACCTGAATTTATTTTTGTCTGGTTACGAAAATTGCTTTTTACGCAATGTATTATGAGTTAAAAAATGTGATTTGATAATAACCATTGACTAACTGATCATGCGAGCGAGTCCAGGCTTATTTTTAGAAGAAATAAGCAGTGAAATGGGAACAATTATTTATCTTTTTTTTTTTTTTCATTTTCATCCCTCTTCAAAAAATTTGCATATTATTCAGTTAAACTGTAAAGGACAAAGGCCGAAAAGTTTTGAAACAGTTAATCTTGATATTATTGAGTTAAATTAGAACATGGCATTTTAAAGGGGAAGTTTACTTTTTTTTTTAAATTTAAACCAAACTGAAATATTCAGCCTCAAGATTCAGCCTCAAGAGCAACAGAATTGTTTATAAAACACAATATCCAATAGGTATGTAAACACTAACCGGAAATATTTATCTTCCTTATATCATTAGGGAAACCCCCCTCCCCCCAAAAAAACAACAACAACACGACAAATTAATAAATACCTTCTTCTTCCTGGGTCCACCGCGTACCGTTGGGGGGTCATTCCAGCCTTCTTGTGGTCCTAAATCAAGAAGATTATGGGATTACTTGTCAAATGAATAAAAAGAATGGCCTGTTACAGGCAGGCGGTCCAAAAAAATGCAAATATGAAGCAGCCGTCACACATGATATGCTGAACATGTACAATGTGAAAAGACTAAACCAGTCAGACTAGACTTGTGTGCACAGGTCACCGCTGCACTGGCTTGTCTGCAGGTCTGGCTGCTGCTGAGCTTTGATGCAAAACTCAAAGGTACTCCTACAACTTAACACCTCAAACGTCAATGTAGGCTATCGTACTGGGTTTTATGTGGCAGAACAACACAAAACGCCACATAGAAGAGATATGTTTGTTTTTTTTTTAAATTCAATTTTTTTTTTTTATATTTTTAAAAATAAAAAACAAAAAAATTGAGCTTCTTCTGTTTTCCCATCCTCACAGCATGATGCTGCCACCACCATGCTGCCGTTTAACTTCATGGCCTACATGCCAAGCGCTATAAGGGGGAAAACTCCTTTGTGTTGGACTATCACATAAAAACCCAAAGAATTGCACAGCAGCTCATGGTTACAACTCAAAACAAAGGCGAACAGAGTGAAGACATCATTGAGGGACTGCGGTAACCATATCAGACTCTCTGCTATCCCGGTTGTTTTGTATTTTCTGCGTCTCGGGTGACAAATGATTGCCCGATAAAAGGCGCCAAGGCTGTCTGAATCCGACTCTTCACATTTCATGTGTGACCTTTGAGCCAAGGTTAGTCTACATGGCAACACACTGCAATCCAAAACAAATGGGTCAGGCACTCAGATTTTAAGCACTTATGCAAATTCAAGCAGGTAAACGATGCAAAATATATGCGGCGTTCCCAGAAGTAACAATATAAAAGTGGAGGTTAAAATACAAGCACTTAGATCAATAAATAGCAAATAAACTGGGGTGACATATAATACCTTAAGTTGAACTTAATATCCTTTGGAAGCCCACACATATATAAATGTTAATAACAACTAGAGATGCACCAAGAAAATCGGTTTTCTGCTTTCTGTCAACATGTACGCGCTGACATTTCACGGTAAAAACAACACTGATCGGTGTGGACGCTATTACTGAGTGAAGATGGCTCAAAGTTCCCTAATTTCAGAACCAGTGAAGCCAGAGGAAGCGTAGGGGTGTATGAAGCTATATTCTATGACTTGTCAAGAGATGTCTGCAGTTCATTGTGGCTGTGAGAGAACAGAAGAGACCAAGAACGTCAGGAAGTAACAGTAAGGCTTGAGGGAATATGGCACGGCGGCTGTGTTTCATCCTAGTGAACTTTCAGGGTCTGTCGTGGAACATGCTGGATTTGGAAATGTTGACGGCCTTGCAGAAATCTCATAGCTGAGGTAAATATCTACATTCTCTATGGGAGATTACTCCTTCAGCAATGCTAACCGAGCTAGCAACCAAAGTAAGACGCTAATGATGGCGTAAGTAAATGACTTTAAACAATTTAAAAAAGGGAATGCCCTGTTTCACACTAACTACTCTGGCTTACAGACAATGCGACATAACCTTCGCTTCAACTAGAAAAAAGTAAGAAACACTCATGGCACAAAGCAAGAAAAAAAAAATCAACATGCTGTTTTTATTAACCTGACAATAGCCAGATGCATGTCTCGCTCTGCCTAGCTCCACTCACATACATCTGGGACATCGCCCGTTGAAAGTGATTTCTCCAACCAATTTTATGGTCTGGCCAATCAGGACGCAGGGCTGGAGTTTCATAGATGTGACGTAGTGGAGACGCGACCATGACGTGAGACTGTTTTGATAGCAATGGCGGCTCGTCGAGGAAGCAAGCGTTAACATTGATGCTGCTATTTCTTCCGTGTTGTCCAATCTACCTAATATTGTTTCATTAAAACAACATCAGAGAACGCCTCTGAAGGCTTTTGTTGGTGGAAACCATGTTTTCACCCTTCTCCCGACCGGATTTGGCAAGTTTTGTTTTCTGGGGCGCGTCCGCGTCTGAGCGGTTAGCGCGAACCATATTAGGAGGCCTTTAGTCCTCGACGTGGTCGGCCCGGGATGGACTCCGACCCGCGGCGCTTTGCCGCCTGTCTTCCCCCTCTTCCTGTCAGCTCACTGTCAGTAAAACGCGTGCCACTAGAGCCGCAAACACATACAAAAAAAAAAGTTGTTTTTTTTCCCTGCGTGGCTCTCATCAGCGTCACGGGTTAGCTTCGGTGTGAGTGGTTGACATAGCACGTCGATAAAGATGACGGACAAGTGGCTTATCCAATCATATGCAAGGATTTTTGATAAGGCCCAGCCTTCAGTAAAGGCAATTCCTATGGCGGTGTCCCAGATGTATGTGAGTGGAGCTAGGCGGAGCGAGACATGCAGCTGGCTGTTGTCAGGTTATGTTTTTATACCTTCTTATGCTGAATTTCTTAAAACTAAAAAAAAAAAATAGGGATAGCCTGAATCGGGATTGGCAGGTCAACGGTGTAAAAAAACCAGAAATCAGCTACAAAACACCTCAACTACTTAACTAAAAAAAAAAAAAAAATTATTTTACATTTAAATGCTAATTTCAATAAATTCTTGGGTTTTGACATCATCAATTCCCAGAACAGTGCAAGCGACACAGAAAAAAAGGGAAGTCATTAGATAACAAAAAGAAAACTTGTTTCAGCTATGCAAATGTCTAGCAGCCGACAGCTTTCTGTTCACACTGCTATATGCTCCGTTTTCCGTATCAAGCATCACACGCGTCACCTTGATGATCGCACTCGAGATCCAGCCAGGGAAAATATCCTGCAAATCAAAAACGGAGTCACATCTGGATAACAAGCCAATTTCTTGCAACATCAGTAATGCCGTGTAGATCACAGCACCATTTTCAAGTAATGTGGCAAACAAATACAAGCAGGAATATGATGATCCCCATGTGTACCTGTAGGAGGAGGAGCAACAACAGGGGCAGGGAAGGGCTTCGCTCCAGGAGCTCCAGGACCTCCTTGGGGATATCCAGCTCCAATGGGAGAGTAGGAACCAGATGCCATGGGGGGTGCTGGGCCCGGGTTGTGGAAGCTGCCTGGGTACATGGGACCTGGGGCTCCCGGTTGCGAGCTGGGCGGCGTCATGCCCGAGGGTAAAGAGGTAGACGGCACAAAGCCCATCGGGGGCATCCCGGGGCTTGCAGTGGGGGGCAGGCCTCCAGGGGTGGAGGATGCAGACGGCAGCGGAGGTCCTGACAAGCCTGCAGCTGGCATGGGCGGGCCCGTGGGGGAGAAGGGTCCGCCACTGGAAACAGGCTGAGGCTGGAATGGCTGATGAGGGGAGAAAGCTGCAAAAAGCAGAAAAAAAAAATACAGCGCCTTGTAAATGGACCCATAATTCTTCAGTGTTTTGTCCCATTACCAACCCTAACATGAATGCATTTTATTGTAATTTCACATTATCACTCAATACCGTGAAGGACTCTATTGTGAAGGAGGTTGAAAAGGGATACATGATTTTCTAAATGTTTTACCGTTGACAAAAAAAAAAAGTCAGTAGTTTATAGAAACACGTGCTGCAAATACAGCGGTGAGTCCATAGCTGTATGCATTCAACAGCTTTGCACATGCACAGATCGAAATTTCTCCTGTTTGCAAAATAACTCAAGCCGAGTCAGATCCTCCTGAAATATTGGCACAGGTTTGCACAATAATTTAGGTCTGGAATTAAATATCCCATTCCCTTCTAGCTGTGGGTCAATGCTAGGAGTTGTTGTCCTGCCGTACGGTGAACCTTCCACCACGGCTGCTTTTACAGCCACCAACAGGCTTTTCTTCCAGGATTGTCTTCATATTTAGCTCCATCTTTCTCGCCAACAACTCTAACTCTGACTAATGTCTCCCAGATCAGGAAAAAAAAAAAAAAAAAAAAAAAGCATCTCCTCAGCATGATTCTTCCACCACCACGTTTCACTGAGGGGATGGTGCGTTCAGAGTGATGTGGTACGTTATATTTCTGGAACACGCAGCTGCTCAGCATTTAGGACCAAACAAATCTTGCGATGAACTAATTTAGTTGGATTAAGATCTGGACTTAGATTGGGTCACTAACATGTGAATACACTGCAAAAATAGAACTAAAAATAAGAAAAATCTTTTTGAAATGAGAGTATTTTTCCTTGATTTGAGCATATAAATAAGATTATTTGCCAATGGAATAAGTTTTTTGCACTTACAATAGGTACAATTCATTTCCATCATCTTATTTCAAGTGCTGTATATCTAATTATCTTATTTTAGGGGTAAAAATGCTCATTCCATAGGCAGATAATCTTATTTACCTGCTCAAATCAAGGGAAAATACATTAATTTCAAGAAAATTCTACTTATTTTTAGTTCTCTTTTTGCAGTGTATACTTTGATTTTTTTTTTTAGGTCTGGATTTAAACTCCATTGAAGCAAAGTGTTCAATGGAGTTTTCCTGAGTTTACAGAAGGCAGCATAGGAAGTGTTGTACTGAAGACTTAAAAAGCAACATCAGAACATCAGAGTTGATTCAGAGATAAAAAAAATAAAATAATTAAATCCAGGAAGTAAGTTAACAAACACGTCCCTTGGACATACCAGCTCATAGCCATAATAACAGAAGTCTGCGTGACCTGCTAAATCTGCATGGCCTTGCTGAAAGAACAGAAGTTACTGCAAAATAAATTAAAACTTTATCAAGTTTTCTTTGTGACGTTTGTGGACATATGTATGACAGAGTTAATGCAAAAAAAAAAGTGTGTGTGTTTGTGTGTGTTTTTGACAGAAAAACATGAACTCCCAGCAAAAAAAAAAAAAAAAAAAAAAAAGTTAAAGTTGACAACCACGGATATAAATGGTTTTAATGAAGCTTGTCTGGATGTTTAGGTCACTGTCCTGCTGGAAAGTGAACCTCTGTTGGAGTCTTAAGTCGTTTGCAGGTTTTCTTCCAGGACTGCCCTGTATTTACACTGCAAAAATAAACCTAGAAATAAGACATTTTGTCTTGAAATTAAAGTATTTTTCCTTGATTTGAGCAGGTAGGTAGGTTGCCAATGGAATAAGATTTTTGCACTTAAAATAGGAACAATTCATCGCCATCGTCTTATTTCAAGTGCAGTATATCTAATTTTCTTATTTTAGGGGTAAGAATACTCATTCCATTGGCAAATAGTCTTATTTACCTGCTCAAATCAAGGAAAAATACTTTCATTTCTAGAAAATTTTACTTATCTTTAGTTCTCTTTTTGCAGTGTAGGTGAATCCATTCTACTATCAACTCTGATCTAAGCGTCACTATCCACGCTGAAGAAAAGCCCCCTCAGGGCAAAATGCCGCTGACATTTTCCACAGCGGTGGTGGTACGTTAGGAGTGACGCGTAGCGTTAATTTCCTTCACAAACTTTTGTATGCAACCCTCAAAAGTCAATTTTGGGTTAGGTAATTTTATATATTTTATTTTTACATCTTTGTGGTGTGACCAACTAAATAGGCCTGTTAGTCTACCATACCACCTTTATTTATAAAGCACTTTATAATGACAAAGGTCGACAAAGCGCTGCACATATACAACTGAAAATAACAGTAGAATTAAAAGAGACAAGTAAAACGCAGGCAAGCTAAAACAGACAAATAAGACAGTTAAAAACTGTTAAAACCGTTCAATAATTAAAAAGAGGAAGCCCGCCTGGCATGCGATGGCAGATCAATCTGCAGAGTTGTGGTGATCGGCCTAACATATCGTGCCAGTGAACCGAGGTCTATGTTGGAGGCGTCAGCTGTGCCACGAAAAACCACCACTTCTGTTTTTTGCTCGTTCAAATGTAAAGTTTGCAAGCATCCAGGACTTTATATCATTTGAAGTCATTTGAACAGTGAATGTAATGAGATACACTTGTCTTTTTTAAGAGGGAGATAAACCCGGGAGTCATCCGCATAACAGTGGAAGGAAACCCCGTGTTTCTTGAAGAAGAAACCGAGTGGAAGCACTGCTCCAAACGTGAAATGTTATGATCGACCGTGTCAAAGGCAGCAGTTAAATCTAAAAGCACAATCATAACACAGTCTGGAGTCAGCTGCTAAAGGCACATCTTTTTAAAAAAACTCTTTAAAAGAGCAGATTCAGTAATGTGTAAAGCTTTAAAACCAGACCGAAAAACCTCTGAAATACCATTTTCTCCTAAAAATGCCATTAGTTGCTAGCAAACCAGCTTTTCAAGAATTTATTTTAGATAAATAGCAGTTTGGATTTAGGCCTGTAATTTTCAAAAGTATCAGGTTTAAAAAAGAGCGGGTTTCTGAAGAAGAGGGTGAATTACTGCCTGTTGAAGATTAAAAGGAAAAAAACAAACAAAGGAAATGCTACTATTAATAATTAAATGTAGAACCAGTGCAACAGTGATTAGAAAAAATCTAGGGGGGAGAGTCTCGTATGGAGAACTTGGGGGTTTCATGTGAGCAGCAATCTCCTGTAAAGAAAGAGAAACTGGCTCAAACTTGTCGAAGACTACATAGGGGTGGGCAGGGTTAGAAGAGTCCTGGGTGGATCTGAGCTTTAGGAGAGCCACCTAAAGCTTTTATAGATGCCTATAAAAAAAGACCAAAAACCGTTTGATTATGATAAAATAAGGTTATATACACCAAGGGTCCATCCTGATAGTGTATTGATTGTCCTTTTTTAGCCTAAAAATAACCCCATCACCAGGAGTGGTGATTAGATATAAACAGATGTGGCGCCATCTACCGGCAGTACTGCAGAACTACAAGAAAGCATAATAATAAATACAATAAAAATGAATAAACCACTATTAATAATGCCGAACTGAGCCTGACCATTTGAAATGACTCGCAGTAAAAAGTGGCAGCTCGGCATGATCGAAGACCAACCATTATTAATTAAATAAACCCATCTACAGCAACTCTAAGAGCCTCATACCAGAACATCGAGGAGAAAGAAAATTCCCGTTCATAAACGCAAACAGGGACACAGCATCAAGGTAAGAATCAATCAATCGATCTGTTTTTAATGTTGTTTTTACTTTAGACTGTAGAGGCTAGGACGAGCATTGTTATTACTAATATCACAGTATAAATCAGAACATTTACTCATGTCAATCAACTCTGCAGTCACATCCCGGGAGCTTAGCTTTAGCTTCTGCTTCAGTGAACGCCAGCTTTCATACTGTATTCCCAGCGCTATTCCAGTCTTTATACATGATTCCCTAATGGAATCATATATTTTTTTGCGCGTGTTTTCCGTGAACCTTGGACCACCGTTACTTGGCTGGCAGATGCTATTAGCCGTTAGCTGCTTCCTGGTTTATACACTCGGTCTTCCGTTGGTATTGTAAACAAACAATGGCTTTATTTACTAACAAACTGAGCAAAAACAAAGCGTAAAACGGCAAAATATTAACTAATGCACCAACAGGACGTGACAACCTTTCAGACAAACCTTGCAAGCATTTTGAAAAATGTCAAATAACATGGTTATGCACCTTTAAAGGGGGCCATATAATCTAAAACATTTTGGCAGCTCGAGCACAGCTTCCATATGAGGATCCAGGCGGGCTGCAGTTTTGGTGTGCTGTACTTTGTTCATTTACAGATGATAAATTAAACAATGTTGAGGCTATTGTTTGATAATTGATTGCACTAGATTTTATTTTGGAGTATCACATCCTAGGGGAAATAAATGCATATGCGCGCCAAACGTTTTGGATTCTTATTTGTAACTTTTCCAATGTATCCCTTTCCCTTCACTTCTCTGTTATGTGCTACTTTTTGTTCGTGCACCACAAAAAGTTCCACTCAAACACACTTAGGTGTGCGGTTGTAATGTGACACCATGTGACAATGCTAGTGTTTTATAACAGATAAATATAATCTTTGAACTAATATTCAAGCTGTCGAACCTGGAGCCGTAGCGGGATGTTGCGGATAGGAAGGCCTCACGACAGGGCGGTTGGAACTGGGCTGGTGTACGTGAGCGGAGGGTGGCAGACCTGGGCCGGGGTTGGGTGGAGGGACTTGAGGAGTGAAAATTGACGGCATTGGAGGCTGCGGTTTTGAAGTCGACGGGGGCAGAGCGGATGGCTGGTACGGATTCTAAGGTTAGAAGAAAAAAATAAATAAAAAAGGCTCATCTGTTGGGGAATTAAAACAAAATGATTTGCGTTATTGTGACTGAATTAGAAAAAAAAATGTCTACCATGAGAGGTGCTTTTGGTGCAGGAGTCTGAGCTACAGAAGCAGGATTAGCTGCCGGCACGCCGGCCCTGTTGATGGAGTTCGGAGCCTGCTGTTGGGCAGCAGCCTCTCCCTGAGCGTGGGACAGCCGGTCTCTTAGCATCCTGATCGCAGGCTGATGAGGCAAAACAGTACAAGCCCGCAGATTTGGTTAAGTCAAGTCCCCACGTGACAAAAACCGGAAATCAATAGTTCTGAACCGAGGCTTCCTACTTGGTCTGAGTTGTCAGGCAGGTATGTCATGGCAGTGGCTAAGCTTCCCTCCGCAGCCAGTATGCCAGCGTAGCAGCTTAGCTTCTCAGCCAGGACAGGGCTCTGCACCGTCACCTCGCTGTTGCGAAGGCGCTCAATCGACTTTCGTAGCATCATTACTTTTTCAACCAGATCCTACAGCAGAAACATAAAGAACATTAACATACAGCCATGCACTTTTAACGCGGGGGTTCTTTTACAGACTCGGGTTTATGACACAAGTCAGAAAATGAAGTTTCACAGCTTTTTGTGCAAGTTTGTTTCCCCATCTAAAATGGAGCCTGTTGAAGTACGGCAGCTCTAGCTTAAAACCCTGATTCTGGAGGGACAAGAGGTGATAAAAAAAAAATTAACAAAAACTTTTCACATTGGTTTTATGATTGTGGATTTACTATATCTATACTGTCTCAGAGTAATTCCAAAAACAATCAATAAATTAGACAAAAACATAAGTTTTCATGAGGAAAATCAAAGACAAAGAACATAATATGAGTGGTATCTAAAGTTTATCTTTTATATAATAAAGCCAAGAATGGAATCTGCAAATAAAGCATTTTCTCTTAAAATTCTCTTAATTGTAATTTTCTATATAATAGGAAAACAACAAAAATCTAATTCCATGTGACAAAGAAAACTATGGAAGAGGATTAAGGCCATAAAAAAAAAGTCTATTCAATTCTGACTTTATTCTCAGAATTCTGACTTTATTCTTACTTTATTCTCAGAATTCTGACTTTATTTTCAGAATTCTGACTTTTTTCTCAGAATTCTGACTTTTTTCTCAGAATTCTGACTTTTTTCTCAGAATTCTGAGAATAAAGTCAGAATTGAATAGACTTTTTTTTAAATGGCCCTAATCCTCTTCCGCAGAAAACACATCAAATCACTTTTGTGCAATTATAATAAACTGAATTAAATTGAATAAACCTCTTTGAAAACGTAAAAAAAAAAGTATATTAAAAAACAAACAAACAAACAAAAAACAAAAAACAAAAAAAAAAAAAATATATATAGTGGTTTGTTTTGTTGTATTCTTTTTTTCTTCCCCTAAGCAATCTGATCTTATACCTCTAGCCCGAGAGGGGAAGAGCAGTCTCTGTGCAACGCCCAGCACTCCACAAGCTTTTCAATGTTTCCCGAGCAGATGTAACACAAACAGGCCTGCAGGCAGCGCTTCTCTGTGCCCTCGTGCTCTAACCGGTTTCCCAGGGTGTCTGGCAGGACAAATGAGAAAATACCCAAATATTGAAGACAGGAGAACGACTGAAAATAGAACAAGGACAGGCACAGGCGGGCGTTATAGCGAGAGAGCCAAACATGGAGTTTTACAATTCCCCCAGAGGCGAGACAAGTCGCGGCTTAATTCGTGTGCCAATTAAAGCTTCACTCACCGCAAAAACAAGCAAAGTCTTCAGGGTGAGCGTAAGTCAGCAGAGCGGCAAGAGCCTCCTTCCAGTTGTCCAGCTCACAGTTCTGCACTATGTCTCTCCAGTTCTGGGTCACCACTGACGATATGAGCTGGAGGTCGAGGGAGACAAACGATTAATTAGCAAAACACGGGTTTCTCTTGTGGCCCCATGAACTGAGCAAGAAAAAGCCTGGTCTTTTTTATCCAGAAAATACAGGCCTTCTAAATGCGACAACAGCGCCCCCTGCTGTTTGGTCATTACACCTTGTAGTTGACTTCAGGTACGAGTGGGGCTAAAAGCCTTTTACATTGTCGTTAATATCATATAGTTAAAAGAATGTGGCAATGTTGAAACATTCAAGTTGTTAGAAACCATGAACCATTTTATGTAGGTTATACATTTTAAAAGGGATTCTGGGTAATCTTGATGCTTTTAATGCAGTAAAACAGAAAAGGATAAAATTTACATTTTTGACCCATTTTTTTGGGATGGGCGGGGCCTGAAAATTGTTTCTTCTTCTGCCTTAACAACCATCACTGCTAATGAAACTGGCCATCCACATAGTGAATTTTATTAAAAAAAATCTGTATTCTCTCTGATTATACCAGCCATAACATTATTAAAAATCCTTTGTTTTATTAATATTTTCCAACATTCTAATATTCTGAGAAAGTGATTGCGGGAACCCACAATGATCAACAAAAATAACCGCTTGAAATATATTACTTTGGTGTAATTAATACACATAATATGCAATTTCCTCTTTTTGAATCGCGTTGATGAAATAATTGGACTTTTCAAGGATGTTCCATTTTACCGAGATGCATCTGTATCACAGGCTTACCACCGATATGCTGTTCTTTTGTTTGCTGAGGTACTTCTGCTGCGTCTTCTTAAGAAGATCCTCTCCACCGCTGATGGACAGCAGAATGGCTTCAGCGTAGCGACCGTCGTTCAGACACAAATCCACGGCCCCCTCGAAGTTACCGACCAGCAGCGCCTGGCTTATCAAACCGTCTGTGTCTGAACAAATGTTTGACATGGCCGTTATTCATCAGGATGATTACAGTCAACACAAAGAGCAACGAGGGGATAAATAATCCTCATTGTACTCATCCCAGAAAGGTATTTATTTATTTTTTTACCACACGATACGGGGATCTTAAAGGTGGAATTGTCCTGTGGAGTGTGACTGAAGAAGTCTGCCGGTGAAATGGAGCCTGAGGTTCTAACATCAGCTGCAGCTTCATCTGCCCTCTGGAGATAAAAACAAAAAAAAAAACAGAAAAGGAGATTTTATTTTCTAATAATCGGTCGTCGTGTAAGTAAAACAGACCTGTCGCGGAAAGCAGCTGACCTCAGTTGTGAGACGCTGCATCTTCTCTGCAAGATCTTTGGCATCGACTCCATGGCCGTTGGATTGAAAGTTCTTCCCTAGACATTTTGAAATCTGCAAGAACACAATGATTTTAGAGCTACAGCGCTGTGTGACTCACAAAAAAAAAAAAAAAAACAGTTAGGAATGGTATTTTAAATTGCAAAATACCTTCCGCTCCAATTCCTCCTTGCTGAAACCCAAAAGTTTAAGGAATTTAATGC
This sequence comes from Fundulus heteroclitus, assembly GCF_011125445.2. Classification (NCBI taxonomy): domain Eukaryota; kingdom Metazoa; phylum Chordata; class Actinopteri; order Cyprinodontiformes; family Fundulidae; genus Fundulus; species Fundulus heteroclitus. The sequence goes on along the minus strand of NC_046370.1, from coordinate 7,524,804 downwards.
GGGCCTCGTCCTCAAAGTTGACCTGCATTCAGAAGAATGTGACGTCACATTACACCAGATTGACTGAGAGCGTTTTTTTTTTGTTGTTGTTGTTTTTTTATCAACACGAGGACAGTCCTACCAAAAGGAACTTCCATATGTCCTGTTCCGCGTCCGACTTGGCGCTCTGAATCTTGGCCTGGCAGTAGTTGTTGAAGGAACCCGACTGGAGCGCCGCCTGAAGCTCCTTGGAGCGCTGCAGGAACTCGGTCTCTGTGCTAACCTGGCTCACAGAGACTTGTCTGGGGACAGGCTGGGGGCTCTGCACCGGAGGAAGCTTTGGATTCTCAAAGGTTATCAGCTTTCCACCAAACTGACAAACAAAACAAAAAGAGACACGAGTTAAATCCTCTGGGAAAAAAAAGAAACAAGCTGTCTGTCCAAAAGAAAACAACGCATTGCAAATTCACACCCCTCGAATATGCATCTTCACATTTTGGCTCATGTCAAAATCACAACTTCCAACGTATTTTACTTGGATTTTATGTTCTAGACAAACACACAGCAGCGCATTATTTTTGAAAAAATGGTTTTTAAACTTAAAAGCACAAAATCTGAAAAGTGCGGCTCGCATATGTAGTCATGCATTCATCCATTTCCTATAGCCCAGGGGCCTGCGACCTTTACAGTCTAAAGAGCAATTTTGCCTACAGTCCACTTGAATTAAACCCGTTCAGAGCCGCAAATGTTGCCTGGCCTTTTGAAAAAAGACAAGTTATAATTTTTGATAAAGCTCTACTGTAGGAAATATGTTGTCATCATTAAAGAAACTCCCTTTTATGTCTATTTTGAGGTCTAAAAAAAAGAGGATGGACAGGATGTTGATATTTGTGGATGATGTAAAAAAAAAAAAAAAATCATAGTTTCCAACATAATGAAAAAACTACTGATTTAAAATAAAATATTACTGTCACTTTTAGCATCATTATGTTGTGAAAATTAAGAGCAACTATTCCAAACCTGCATTTATTATCATTACTACATTTATATACCATAATAAAAATATAATTTGCAGCCAAAGTTATTAAAAGCCACTGTGGAAGGTCCAAAGAGCCACAGGTTGCAGAACCCTGCTATAGCCGCTTGTCCACGCGGGGTGGCAGACGGTGGTGCCCATCTCCAGCGGTCAGTGGGCGAGAGGTGGGCTGCACCGTGGACGGGTCATCGGTCCATTTTGTATGAGCTGATGTGACGAATGAATTTCTCCATTGTGAGATCAATAAAGACTATCTTATCTTATATATCTTATCTTATCTTATCACAGGGCAACACAGAGACACACATGACAAACAACCACGCTCACACACACCTAAGGGTAATTCAGAATCACCAGTTAACCTAACAGTCATGTTTTTAGACTGTGGGAGGAGGCCGGAGTAGCATATGTATTCAGTCTCCTTTATTCTGATACCGTCAGAAGTCATCTGATTAGTAAAGCCTATATTCCAAAACATCAATTCTACTGAGACTTGGTCGTCCACCCAAACTGAGACCCGTGACTGCCCTGCAGAGATCCACACATCGGATGGAAGAAGCTGCTAAAAGAACAACTACTAGTTGTGAAAACAGCAAATAAGGATTTTTCTTCCTGCCACTCTTCCATAAATGCCAGATTTGTGGAGTGTAATATGACTTTGTTGGTTCATCCCATAAAATCCTAATAAAGTACATTGAGATTTTTAGGTATAAAGTGACAAAATGTGGAAATGTTCAAGGGACGTGAATGCTTTTGCACAGGGCACAGTAGGAAATACGTGATACAACACTTACACCAAAGGAAGCTCCGACTGGCCTGCGCACCCATTTAGGCGGCTTCTTCAGGGGAGGAATGACGGTGTCCTCCACGCTGGGCTGGGGAACTTGTAGAGGAGGCAGCACTTGTCCTGTACCAAAGGGATCCATTGTATCAAATGAAGAGGATATCTGGTAAAATAGATAAAAAAGAAACAAAAAAAACAAACAGGATTTGATCAAATAAACACCGTATGCAAATTTCACTTTGAGGAACAACATACATTTTAACTTTGAGGAACAGAAAATAATCTTTTTGCAGTTGTGGTGAAAAACAAGAACAGGAACAACTTCCTGTTGTAATTCTTACATATATATATAGCAATTGTTTCTCTTTAGTACATCTACTTCTCCTACTACAAATAATAATAATATACAGGTGTTATGGATGTTTCTCAGAGTAAACACCAATTCTCTGCTGAATTCCAGGAATGTATTCATTAGCCTGCAGGATTTCCTTTACACCAGCACCATCTTGTGGACAGACGCGCCTTTTCAAAAGGTTAAACGCAGACTAAAACTGCTAATCACCATATCCGCTGTGCTTTGTTGCTGAGCCTTCAAGCTCCCACCCATCACAGAGTAAACTGTGATTCGGCCATCGAATGACGCGGTTGAAAGAAGGGCCGGATTCCTGGGGCACCACTGGACATCAAAGCACCACTGGTTTGTTGTCGGAAGCTCATAAATCACCTAAAATAAAAAGCAAGACACCAGTGAAGATCAAAAGAGGCCAGAAGCGATTATTTAGGAATGACATACACACACATGCAGATACAGATCAAGTACCTCTCCAGTGTTTGGGTTCCAGCAGAGGATCCTGTTGTCTTTAGCACTACTTAAGAGGAGCTCAGAATCAGCCTGGCTCCAAGAAATGGACAAAATGCCACTGGAAGAAAAAAAGAAACAACATTCAACACAATGCTTGATTTAAGTGAATACATGCCAGTAAGAGATAGATCAATAAAAAGCGCCACCGTTTGTGGTTTTCCAGCACTTTAAGGGGCGACGTAGCAAAACGAAGGTCCCACATCTGGATGACAGGCAGTCGGTCATCCTCTGAGGCCAGAACCAACTGGGTGGCAACATCGGGGTGCCAGAGCATTCCTGAACAGTGCATCTGAAATCACACAAAAGTTAAAACCGCAGTGCCCCTTTGCCCATCAAATTACAAGCAGTTTCTTTTTTCCCCCCCTAAATCTGAAATAAATTATTTAGTAATTATGAACTAGGGCCGAACAATTAATCGCATTTTCAATATAATCATGATTTTAAAAAACGCAATTTCCAAATCGCAGAGGTCTGCAATTTTTGGCTATGCAACAATTAGGGAATTAGACGCGTCCTTTAGGTGTCAGTAAAATGTTTGAAGTGGGTTTGCCTCCACATGGAAGGGAAGACAGTTGCAGCAGTGAGATAATCTAATTTTATTACTTGTTTTAGAGTTTATATAATTATACAAAGCATTAAGTACAGGTCAATCAGTTTAATACATAGACTTGCTTGTTGGTTGCACTTTATGTTCGAGGATTGATGTTCAATTAAATTAAAAGCTGTTCTCTTGAATAATATTCTGATAAATAGAAACATTAAAAGTTCATATTTAAAATAGTCCTTGTTTACAAACATCTTTATCTAGAGGCCATTTTTGTTGCTTGTGGTTAATGCAGAGAAAAGTCAAAATTGCAATTTTGGTTGAAATATATTGTAGGCAGAATGCAATCCTTTTTACATGCTGTGGGTCTTTTAGCAACTAATCCACATGGCGAGGAAACACATTGATTTGTTGTTTGTATATATTTTACAACACATGATAAATTAAACTGGAAAAAAAATTGCATTAAATCGCAATATTAAGATAAAAAAAAAAAATCGCAATTAGATTATTTTCCAAAATCGTTCAGCCCTATTATGAACTAAAAGTTTAATATGATATATTTAAGTTTTTTTTTTATTTCTGTTGGGTTTCATGACTATGGTTTACAGCCACTGAAAACCCAAAATTCAGTTTCTCAGAAAAACAAAATATTACTTAAGACTAGTATTTAAAAAAAAGTATTTTTAATATTGAAAGTCCATATAGTATAAAAACGTAACACTCGATTGCAGCTCTTTACGCATGAATCACTGCATCAATGCAGCGCAGATATTGGCGATCGCCGACAAGGAAGCCCAGGTTGCTTTTGTGCAGGCCTTCAGATCATATGCATCGTTAGGTCTGGTGTCTGTCATCTTCGTCTTCACAGGAACGCCACAGATTCGCTTTGCGGTTTGGGTCAGGTAAGTTTACTGGCCAACCAAGCACCGTGACACCGGGGTCATTAAAGCAGGTATTGGCAGTGTGGACAGGTGCTAAGCCCAGGCGGAAAGGTTACACGTCCACAAAGCTCCTTTTTAATAGAAATACCTAAATTACCTTTTTGATGATATTCTAAAGCAGACAGATATACCAGCAAAAGGTAGGGAACAGTGTAGTCAATATGATTTCTATATGTAGACTTACCTGAAAAACAGAAAATAACTCAGGTACCCAAATATTATATTTTATGACACTGTGCAACAAATCCCAATCTAAATAAATCAGCGGTAAATGTATATAACGGACAAAGTCTTAAAGCTGCTTAAAATAAATTCATATTTTTTTTAGGGCGAAAGATTTTATCAGATTACCTGAAGGCCAGCAGTCCTTTAGTGAAATACACACACAGAAAAAAAAAAAAGAAAAAGAACCAACCCTGTTGCTGTGATCACTGATCTTTATGATGGGCTCGTTCTTTCTCAGGTCCCACACAACCGCTTTCCCGCTGGGGCTGGCAGAAGCCATGATGTGCTGAACCTGCCTGTTCCAGGACACGACACTGACGTCTTCAACAGGCTGAAACAAGACAAACAAGCTGTAAACAGAGTAGGCCTGGACGATCTAGAAATAAAACATATAGACAAAATAGAAATCATACAGATCGATATCGACAGTTATCAAGAAATTCAAAACATATTATTTAAGGGCAGCCCTGGCCATTTTATGCTGTTGCTTAGCAACCTATTTCTAGATACAGAACACACAAACACCGAATTCACACCCAACCCTTTATTCAACCAACTTTTTACCAAAACTGCAAGTGTTTTAAAAAAGAAAAAGAAAAAAGAATGCGTGCTCTCTGAACTCTTTGAAGGGGGCGGAGCTTGTGACGGAGCGTTTCCTGAGTCTGCGCTGTGATTGGTTGGCAGGATGTAATGACTGTTAAATTAAACTACATGACTAGAATGCATAAGGACGGAAAACTTTTATTCTATTGAACTTTTTATTGTCCCTATCATCGATATACGTCTATCGATCGATATACGTTGTTATTGAATTATCGTCCAGCCCTAAAACAGTAACCTGACAACAGCCAGCTGCATGTATCGCTCCGCCTAGCTCCACTCACATACATCTGGGACATCGCTCATTGAAAATGATTTCCCCAACCAAATTTTTGGTCTGGCCAATCAGGACGCAGGGCGGGTGTTTCATGGATGTGACGTAGTGGAGACGCCACCGTGAGATTCCAACAACAATGGCGGCTCGCATCGAGGAAGCAAGCGTTAGCATTGATGCTGCTATTTCTTCCGTGTTGTCCAATCTACCTGATATTGTTTCATTAAAAGAACATCAGAGAACGGCTCTGAAGGCTTTTGTTGGTGGGAACCATGTTTTCGCCCTTCTCCCGACCGGATTTGGCAAGTTTTGTTTTCCGGGGCGGTTAGCGGTTAGCGCTAACCATATTGGGAGGCTTTTAGTCCTCAACGCGGTCGGCGCGGGATCGACTCCGACCCGCGGCGCTTTGCCGCCTGTCTTCCCCCTCTTCCTGTCAGCTCACTGTCAATAAAAGGTGTGCCACTACAGTGTTTCCCGCAGGAATTTGCTTATGCGAGGCGGACCGACTCGCGGGGGGGGGGGGGGGGGGTTGGACGACACGTTTTCCGCGGCCGCCTCGCCAAGATAGCGCTGCGGGAAACCCTGCACTAGAGCCGCAAACACATAAAAAAAATAAAAAAGGTTTTTTTTTCCGGCGTCGGTCTCATCAGCGTCACGGGTTAGCTTCGGTGTGAGTGGTTGAAATAGCACGTCGATAAAGATGACAGACAAGTGGCTTATCCAATCATATGCAAGGAGTTTTGATAAGGCCCAGCCTTCAGTAAAGGCAATGCCTATGGCGGTGTCCCAGATGTATGTGAGTGGAGCTAGGCGGAGCGAGACATACAGCTGGCTGTTGTCAGGTTACTAAAACAGAGCCACGCTTGTCAAATTCAAATGTCTCATCTGAGAGCTCTGCATGGTAACATTTTATTCTACACACCAGGGAACAACACCGCTATCCATGCGGGGCAGTTTTACAAATAAAAAAACAAAAAAAAAAAAACAAAAGAGGCTCCATTCTTAATTGGGGTTTAAAAAAAAAAAAAAAAACAGAGACCTATGATTTGAACTGTGTACTGTTGTTCTTGTGCAGCTTCTTAATTTAGAATAGAGACGGTTATACAGTATACATCATCTGTGACATTTCTACATCCCATGATTTCTATTTCCACATCAGGTACTCACCTGTGTTTTTGCTCCTGGAGTCATTGGGCTGCTGAAGTTATTTAGATCCCAGATGTATATCTCTGAGTCATTCGCTCCAGAAGCAAGAAGATTATTCTGGGAGAGAAAACACCACAGATAGAAATGCATGCATCATGCGAGAGGTGAATGTAAATAAACTGCCTATACCCGCACTAATTCAAGCAGACTTGTACCTGGAACGGGTTGAAATCAAGTGCACGGACTGGTCCTGAATGTTTGTCAGACTGCCCGACTACTGCCTCTGCTCCAGGACTTATTATAGCTTCGGGGTCATATACAGTCAATGTGCCGTTCTCGCTTCCACCGATGAGCCTCCCTCCAGTTCCATCTTCTCCCGATCCAAAATTTACCCAAACGATACTGTGCAACCTATGGGAGCAAAACAGGCATCATGTTCAACTTACATTTTTACCACCGAAGCCTTTAAAAAAAACATAAAAAAGGTTAGCATCTACATGTGTTAAGATGGTTAAGACATTCCACAGAATAAGGCGGTTGGTTCTTTGAAGTATTGACTCAAAGTATAAAGGCACACTGCAATTCCAGTTTTTTTTTTTTTGTAAAGGAAAATTGAAAACCTTAGCAATATAATCCTTCCATTTAAATTGTGCACTACTTGTGTCAGTCTATCCCATGAAATGCTAATGAAAATACATGAAAGCTTGTGGCTGTAAAGTGGCGAAGTGTAAAAAAAATTGTTAAACGGGTATGAATAGTTTCGCAAAGCTTAGTTGTAATACCAAAACAATAATAATTCAGATAATTCATGAAAAATGTACTGCTATTGAAAACAGCTATGGCCTGTATACTGCAAAAAGGGAAGTAAGAGTAAGTAAAAAATTGTCTTGAAATGAGTGTATTTCTCCTGATTTGAGCAGGTAAATAAGATGATCTGCCAACAGAATAAGATTTTTTTGGACTTAGAATAGGAACAACTCATCTTCATCATCTTATTTCAAGTGAATAATTAATTGCCTGCTCAAATAAAGAACAATTACACTCATTTCAACAATATTTTACTTACTTTTAGTTCCATTTTTGCAACGTACCGGTTTAAAAACATCATTCTGTGCATTTGCTCATATAGACTGCAAAATGTGGCATTAAAATGTATAATATTACATGTTAAAATACCTGTTTGGAGTGGTTAATGAACCTCTGAGCTGCATCTCCAGAGAGGGGTCAGCAAAATCCATTTCAAATATCTCTATGGCCGCTGTGGTGTTGAAAGAAGCATCGAGCTGTTGTGCCGATGTTCCTAAGGCGAGGTAGATGGGATGGTGTCCGGCAGGACTCCACGCCTGGTGGGCAGTCCTCTGAATTTCCTTCACCCTCATCTTCCTCTACAGGTGTTCAAGCTTCAAAGCCTGTGCAGACGAATCACCACCAACACACCATTTGCATCCGATTATTTTGTTGCCGTGCAGGTTAACATGAATTTGCAATAACTGAACGAAATATGTTGTTTTTGGCATAAAAAAAAAAAAAAAAAAAAGAGAGACATCAGCATTTCTGTGCATAACACAGTTAATACAGCTCCACTGCACTAAAATAGAATAATATGAAGAAGTTCATTTCCTTCTGTGATTCAATACATAAAAACAAAATTCAATTTATACAAATTCCTTACATACAGAATTAGATGTTAAATAATTTTGATTCTGCTAAGTTTACATTAATTGTATCTTACAGCTAACAAAAACCCCATGATTTGGTTTTCTTTAAAAATTTGATTGACACAATAGAAAAAAAAGATTATTAATATAGAAATGTCAATCAGCTAACATATTTATATGCACAATAGGCATACATAACACTTGGTCATGATTTCTTTACTGCACCAGTGTCATTTAAGCAGGTTTTACTACACTTGGCAGTGTGAAAGGGAGTGATTAAACTTTATGTTTCATTGATGCAAAGTGCTTTGCGACAGATGACACACATTACGATATAAGAACGAAAACCAAACAAGAACGCATTGGAAAGGAAATCTATAGCGCCTAGTGCTGCATTGAAATGAAATTAGCATCTCCATAACACTTGTTAGCAGACGGAAGCATGAAGTGCTCAACAATTTCCTGGGCTGACTTTAGATTTGATGAAACAGCGGACCAACACCAGCAGAGGACTCTTCGCTCCCCAAATCCTCAGTAACCGTGATGGTTCTACTAAAAATAATCTTTTGAAACGCACATATATTTCTAATTTACCACAGGCTCCTTTCAGATCGCCTCTGTTACCCTCCATCGGAAACGCATTTAAACCCTGTGTACTTCAGACGACAGGGACTCGGCTAACAGAACGAGCCTACTGCCACAGTATTTGACCTATATTTAAATTAAGCGGATAAATCTTTGAGCTTTATCACCGTGCAGTTTCCAAACTACTTCTTTCTGAACATTTCCTCAGCTTCTGACATGTAGCTAGCGAGCTAGCATGTCTCAAGTATGTCTCATACGTAGCCTTAGCCTTCAACATTCAATTTAAGATCGCAAATATACTTTATTTACATTGGTTGGATCATTCTGGTTTACCAAGAGTTACAGTGACACTATGTGCAACCAAGCTACGCAAAATCTATGTCTTAAGGGCCAACGCACAAGTTTATTTCCAGTTTATAACCGCAGCCGATAGTGTTGCTGCTATCTAGCCATTAGCCGCCACCCAAATTGTCACATTCCAAAAGCGGTAAAACACGATAAAGATCAGAAAGACTGCTTTAAAAACATTGTTTAGGAAATTGTTTTGAAGAGCAACTTACGTGGACTGTCTGTTACACAGCTCGACAGTTCGCGTCTACAAGCTCCAGTGCTACTTTTCAGCCAAGCTAGCAGCTGAGACCAAAGTGCTACTGCCGTGTTGTCACTGAGCTACGGTAAGCCCACAGGGACATTTTACATGTAGCCGAAAATCTCGCCTAACTAACCCCCCTGATCGAATCGTGTAATTTCAGTGTAAACAACATTATTTTCTTAAACCTCACACCGTCACTCGTTGCTTTTATTTCATGAAACATGTTTAGACTTTACATAAGACAATAATACACAGACATTTTTTTTTTGGAGTCAACAAGTCTTTATTGTTTCCAGAAATATATACAGGAGCAAGATTTTATTTTAGGCTTAGATTTCGAAATTTTTAACTTCCTCTGGTGGCTTTTCAGGATCTCCTCCCTTCTCCAAGTACAGGTTGTTGTAGGGATATTGCTTTGGGGCCTGAAACAAGAGAAGTAAAAAAAAACAATAGGAGTATTACTAAATACATAAACAATAAAAGAAAAAAAAAAATTCTGACGCCTTTTCTAAACAGATGTTCCTTAAAAATTTAAACAAAAAGAAAAAAGTACACATAATACACCATTGTCAGATTTTATTTTATTTTTTTTACCTAGTATCTAGTAACAATAACCAGCAAAACAGTTTTCCACAGCTCATCAGAAACAGGGTTAAGGGGACAAAAGTCTATGAAGAGATTCCCTGACTGCTGACTGATTCATTTAGCGGGATTTTAAGGCACTTACATGCCAGAAGCATCTCACCAGCAAGACTCCTATTGGCCCAGAGAACACAGAATCCACAAAAAAGCGAATTTAACATCTCAAGTGTGAGATGTGCCTTTATTTAGGATCCTTATAAGATGCCAAAAATTACAAAAAAATCCTCTTGATACTCTTCTGCCCCTTTCAAATCAGCTAAAATCCTGGATCCCTAATCCTCCGGATTACACAAGCTAAACACTGAAGACAGCTCATTTTGGCACACTGCAGACTGTGTCGAGCATGGTGGACTTCTGGAGAACACCCCCCATACTACTGCCCCCCCACCATCCTCAACAACACTGTGTCTGCTGTGAATCACTTACGGCTCCTAGGAACCACCCTTTCCAGGGACCTGGGATAGTCCTCACATCAGAAACTGTTCCAAAGGAGGCCAAGCGAAGGAAGCATTTCCTGTGGCAACTCAAAAACTACAACCTTCCACGGGAACTGGTGGTCATCTTCTACTACAGTGCAATCATTTTGTCTTTTCTGTATTCGTCCACCACTGTGCTGGTTTGGCTCATCCACAAAACAGGGGAGCTCCAGTCTGCAACAAATGATTGGGCCTGCAGAGAGGATCATGTGGGCAGACCTTCTCTCCATTCAGGACTTGTACAGGTCCGGGCTCAGGAAAGGGGCTGTTTAACACCTCTGCAGACCCCACACAGATCGGCCCTACAGAGCGTTATAAGAGTTTCTAAAAGCTAGCCACCGCAGAGACAGTTTTGTCCCCCCAGGCTATCTCTCTGATAAACACAATGAACACAGACTTTATGGACTGGTCAGACTGGGTGGTCCGCAGTGCTGGGAAATAAATGAACATATTGCACTTTTTAAAAAAACTCACAACCTCCCCTTTTTTCCCTTTACATTTAAAAAAAAACCTACATACAGTTTGTGTATGTATACCGAATGGCTGTACTCTCTGAACAGTGTAACCAAACTGTAATTTCTGGATTGGTGCACAATCATGGCCGAATAAAGATGATTCTGATTCATCACACTAAGCATGGACTGACATGAGATTTTAATGTTATGAAGACAAGGCGTAAAAAGGCAGTCATATATAATAATATCACAGCATTAACAGAAGGAGAAGAACTATGTATTGCGGGATTGAACTGCTATAAAAAAAACAACCAGCTCATAGGTTGTCTCATTGGGGTAAAAACTAATTTGTTGTAAATGTAAAGTTTATTTTATTCCCCAAATCAAATAAAACAAATCAAGACTATTCAACAAAAAAAAAAAAAAAAGCTGAGACAGAGAATTTAAGCAAAAGGTGTAAGCTTAAACTGTCAGACTGTATAGGGCGCATCTGTTAGCACTAATTTTAAAGTCTTGTCACAGATTCTCCATTGGGTTTAGGTCTGAACTAATCATTGCCTTTAGCATGATGTTACCACCACCAGGTTTCAATATGGGGATGGTGTATTCAGGGTGATGTGCAGTGTCAAGTTTATGGCCACACATAACATTCATACAGCCTTTTATCGCCCTGTTTTAATAAAGGCTTCTTCTTCCTGACACCTTTCCATACAGGTCAGATTTGGGGAGCGGCCAACTAATAGTTCAGATTAATACTCCCATTCCCTGGCCTGTCAGGTTAGATTAGCGGTTTCAAACTCCAGTCTTGAAGGGCTGGTGTCCTGCAACCTTTAAATGTGTCTCTGCTTAAATATTAGCTAATTGGTAAGGTTCTTCAGAGCCAGACTGAGTGCTAGTAATGCACTTTGGCCATTTAATTCAGGTGTGTGGAGAAAGGGACACGTCTAAAGGTCGCAGCCCTCCAGGATTTTATTAATAAAATTTTGATCAACGGCTAATTGACTGGTCTCAATCACACAATTGTTTGTATTTGGGTGCAGAGCCATGGCACAAAACTTAAAAGGAGAGTTTTGGGATTTAAATGGACAGGAAAATCATCAGCTTTGCCTTTTAGCTCTGCAAATATACCTGTGGTCCTCCATTTGGTTGGATTTACACAAAGCTTGATCCGATTTTGAGACGCACACCTGCCTCCAAACCTCCTTTTTGAGTAACCATCACTACAGTGTGTGTTCAGTCATTAATATGATTGCATCAGTAACGGGTTGTGAGGAATTACCGTATTTTCCGGACTATAAGTCGCAGTTTTTTTTCATAGTTTGGCAGGGGGTGCGATTTATACTCTGGAGCGACTTATGTGTGAAATTATTACACATTTTTACCGGTATATCATTACACCTGTTGTTTTCACACTAAACCGCAAGAGGGCGCTCTAGGCCTGTGTTGAATCAGACGTAAGCGACGTAGAAGCGGAAGTGCCGCAGCTTCTACCTCCGGAGTTAACGGAGTTATTTGAAAGTGACACAGAGGATGAAGATTTCACTGGATTTTAGTTATTTGGAGTGACACGGGCACTTTGGTTAACTTCTTCGCATGTTATTTATGCTATAGTTATCTGAATAGCTTTTAATGTGTTATGTATACCAGGCACGTTCTCAGTTGTGTCATGTAGCGTAAGCTAACCGTACAATTATTCAGCCTGTTGTTGCCTCCGTTCTATTTTTATTTAAAATTGCTTTTCAAGATGACATGTCTGTTCTCGATGTTGTATATTATCAAATAAATTTCCCCCCAAAATGCGACTTATACTCCAGTGCGACATATATATGTTTTTTCCTTCTTTATTATGCATTTTATGGCTGGTGCGACTTGTACTCCGGATCGACTTATAGTCCGGAAAATACGGTAATAAAGCATAGCACAGTATAAGCCACAGCACTGCACGGAAATAATACACATTACTTGATTCAACGTACTCTGATTGTTTTGCAATAAAATTAGACGTCTACTTACAACAGCTTGATAGGACGGCAATTTCTCTCCAAGGTAGAACATGAACAACATGAACCCAACAAAACCAAACAGCTGTTTCCACATGGTTGACCACGGCACGGGGCTCGGAGATGTGTCCACGCGGTTTCTGATGTACATGTCGAAATCCCAGTGGAGCTGAAACAAAAAACGCACGACAGAACGACCCGTTGATTTAAACCCATTTGTGACTCCCAAAAAAAAAAAAACAGCTTCCAGAGAAGAAAATATTGTCTTCATGAAACCATAGCAACTATTTTAAAGTCAAAAAGCAATACAGCATTTAATTCTGCTTATAAGGTTATATTCTATGACAAGGACAAATAGAAACAACCAAAGGCTTCATATTATAATGCATATACAATCTTCACATAGAAGTCTATAAAATTGTAAGAAATAACTTTTTGTTATTTGTCTAACAGAATTTAAAAAGAGAGTTGGATGACAAGTTAAAGAAGACAAAACAACTTTTTATTTAGTCACTTTTAGAAATGCAGCTCTTTCCTCTGAATGGATGCACACTTAAAGGTCCTACTTTTAAATTATAAGCATTATGTAAAAACAAAGTGTTTTGGCAGAAGAAAAAAAAAAATGTGCCATATTTTTCAAGCTCAGCCTTTTTTTTTAGATTCAGGACATTTTTTGGGATAATATTTACGATATCATCAAGATATCAACATTTGAAGTAAAGAAAACAATAAATTGTTTTCAAAAAAATGTTTCCTATATATATATATATATATATATATATATATATATTAAAAAAAACCACTTTGTATCAGGCGGATCCACCAGCTTTGTGCATCGACACAGACTTTATTTCTTGTAGTTTAAGCTTATACAAAAAAAAAAAAAAAAAAAAACAAAGCACAAAAACACAGTGGTTTATTACTTTATATCGTCTGTCCAATAACATCCCAGGATTCCACATTTCAATTTGTCATTAGAATGTGACATTTTTTGAAAAGTTGAAGGGGGTATGAATAATTTCTTCATGGCACTGTGCGGTACATGAGCCAAAAATGATGTGGTTATAGGACTTGCCATTTCATTAAGAATTTTTACTCAATTGTGTGCAACAAACACAGGTTTTATGAAAATAATACATTAAATTAACAAAATTCTTGAATGACCAGTGCTTACTTAAGGAAAACAAGAAGAACATGGACAGTAAATGCCCGTATTTCCTATCTTACCGGCTCTCCCCAGTTCCTCCTCAAGTCAGGATGGTCCCATTGGTACCAGGGGTCTCTCTCGTGTTGCGACCTGTCCGGTAGTTTGGGGTAATCGCCGTAGCTATGGAAACAATAAAGCTCAAGTCAAAAGTTTATTTACGGAGCGAGCTTGAGTTCCTAGTGTTGATGATCTTTAATGCACCGCAATCGTAACTTCTCCGTCAAACCTAGCAATGCTTATGATACAGTTACATGTGCAACACAAGCTGTGTGGTTCTCAGACTGCAGCTCACCCCTCTCCGTTGTCCGGGTACGGTTCATAGTCCTCAACCCTCATGTTGTACTTCTTGGCAGCAGCAGCTCTCTCCTCCGGGGTCTGCGGGAACGGACCTGGCAGACTGTCCTTGGACACACCGGAGGCTGGAACGGCAACAAACCCACGTCTATAAGCACCAATTAAGCGGGTATACAACGCAACAGGGAACGTAAAAAGCCCAGCTCCACTCATTCAGAAGAGCCGCTGCCTCTCGGCTAGCCCGAGCTAATGTTCTCTAGTCAAGGTTACGTCCACTGACGGCTTCAAGACAAAACAAAACATGAATAATATGTTTAAAGAAAGCTGTCCTACAGCCTACCCGCAAGACCGGAATGCGACCTACCTCCTCTGCATCCCGATACCAGGGCTGAGAGACCAGAACCTTTCCCCTTAGCGAGAGCCTTGGCCCACCGTCGGAAACCGACACCAGCCATGTTTACTGGCTGCTGCTGTCTGACAGAAATGAGAAGTACGCATGCGCAGATATAAAACTACGGGATCCGATAAGGAACTATTCTCATTCAAACATTTTTCTCTGAGAGATCGCGATTTTCTCTTGTTAACCCCAAAGGTACATTTATCGTGCATAATTATGTCTGTGTTCATGCAAGTAGCATAAAACTGCAGCTGTATTCGCAGGTGTTTTACGTATAATGGACTCGGGGAGGGAGGGGGGCTAAATACACACGCCCTGCACACGTTAAGACTTATTTGTAAAACCTTTGAAAACCATTCCAAAAATTAAAAAAAAAAATTAAACAACTGGACTTTTTTCTGAAGTTTGAAGACGTTTCGCTTCTCATCCGGAAAGCTTTCTCAATTCAAATGTCTGGAGTAGTGTGGAGTTCCAAGCTTTAAAACCGAACGAAAAATGTTTCGTTTTCCTGTGAATTCATACACATGCAAAAACCTTGAGCTGTATAGCATATAAAAACTCAATAAAAACACAGAAGTTCGTGGTTAATATGTGATAGATTAAGAACAAGTTCAAAGGGTACACATCCTGTTGTATGGTAGGGTACCTGCTCTACAAGGGCTGAGAGACCAGAACCTTTACCTTGACCCGTTGTCAGAAGCCCTCACCAGTCATTTCTACACGATATGATTATTGAATTAAGGTCAGCGCCTGTAAAAACATGCTTTTAATTCTGATCAGATATTTACATTTTTTAAATCCTTGAAGTTTTATAGCAATCTAAGCTCAATTGAACTTTAAAGTCCTGACAGTTGAAGGGTCATGCTACCTGATGCACCCATCTTCACAGAAAAACTCCTGCTTTTCTTTGTAGTTTTCAACTAGAACACTGAATCCTATCACTTTTACTCCATGTGGACACTTCCAGAGACTAACTAGTTCATCAAAAAAAAAAAAAAACAGCGAAGACCAAGTCACACAAGCAATAAGTCCTTGATGTTGTGCTTTATTTTCATTTACATTCTGAGTGGCAACTCCAAACCCATTTCTGGAAATACGACAGCGATATGGAAACTCCTCGAGTGGCTGAAGAGGAATTTGCTGTCAGAGAGAATGCACCGAAGCTCCGACACATTTTCCTCTTCAAAATCAGATTCAGCTCAGGTGCACGTGTGCATTTACTGAGTGATCATCACTCTACCACATGGGAGCGAGTCCCTAATGTCCATCAGAGAAGGTCTGCTATGTCTTTCTCCACCACTTCAAAAGGGCAGTGAAGATCATACCTGCATCACAGGGAAGATACGGTTTGAAATACATGAAATGGCTGGCTTAAATTACATATAGGCTTTGTTTTGTCATCTTTACCTTTTGAAAGGGGTGCCATCTGCATCAATAAGAAACTTCTCAAAATTCCATCTAATGTCGTTGACGCTTATTGGGGACCAGTATAACTTCTTCATGTCTCCAATAAGAGGGTTCACAAATGGCAGAGACTCCTTTTTCAGAACAAGAAGAGACGGTGCAGGAGTACAAATACTGAACCCTTTGATTGAATACATTGAAAATCTTTGTGGAATGCAGAATACCTTTAGATATGTGAAAAGAGGCTCTTCATTCAACCCGTTCACCTCGACCTTGGCAAAGACAGGAAACTTTGGTACAAAGCCACCACCAGGTCTCACGTGCTTCAGTATATTGAGCATTTCCTCATTCACCTCTAAAAAAGATACATGTAAAATTAGTTGTTTATGTGCTGTTAGCAAATGTCACTTAAAAAAAAAAAAAAACTGGCCTTTACATCTCATTAATCATAGACAAAGCGCGGACTGCTATCTCCTAAACAAGTTTTGAAAATGTCGGAGGAAGTCGACTTTCTTTAAGTTAGTGCACTCCAAACATTGCAGTGCTGGTCAGAAGTTTACGTTCAACTTTACATGCACATGAATGCTGTATGAGTTTTGGAGCTTTTATGGTTGCATTTGAATTGTTCTTTTTGCAGGGTGAAGCGACGACACATCAGACAACTTCAATGACTTAATTAGTTTTAACATCTCTGCCGAGAAGAATGGTCCAATATCCAATCAGAATTTTCCCAGGGACCTTACAGATTGCAAAAAAGTACATGTTTCTTCACAGCTTGCTTAGAGACATTTGGCAAAATTGTATTAAAAGTAGAGAAAATCCATGATAACTTAAAACCGGTGTGTCCAATTCTCTTTCTTTGAACTCTATTGATGAAGCTGTATTCTGGATAATCTTGTAATCCACCATGTAAAAAAAACAAAACCTCTTATCTGTGTACAAATGCTTTGCTATCATGATTGACCCATAATAAGTGCATATTGCAATATACACAATGGAAGAAAATAACTGGTCAAATGCAAAAGCATGATCAGAACCAGGTTTTTATTTGGATGGGTAATGTTATGACCGTGACTGCAAGATGACGTCAGTCAATAACTGTATAAAGGGAATACATTCTCAAAATGTTATCCTTATGTCTTAAAAAACAAATTTAAAAAGAAAGTGGGAAGTGACCTTCCAAAGTTAGTGCAATTTGAACAGAAAAAAGACGAGAGACTTCTTCTGGTGCTTAAAATAACCAGGAAATGAAATTGGTTCTAGGCGTTAAAAATTAAACCGCAGCCCCCCCATAAATCCAATGAGGTTTCCCTGACATAAATAGTGCAATAATAAGAATTAAATATTAGTTCCATCAAACAGGAGTTTATACCTACCAGGCGACTGAAGACCGAACTGGTTGCAGGGAAATCCTAATACAGTAAAATTCAGGTCGCCAAACATTTCCATTAGTGCATTCATGTGGTGGTACTGAGAGAACATAAAAATAATAGTTTCAGCAAGGCTAAATAAGTAGGAACATAATATAATCAATATTCATGAAGAATCACCTCCTCGATTGTTGACCCTCAGAAGGTGGCAACGTTGACAATGAGCAGCACCTTTCCTCTGTAAATGCTCAAGGGGACTTTCTCCCCTTCCGAGGTCTCAGCAAAAAAATCATATATCGACTTGTTCGCCATTCTTGTTCTGTTGCTGGTTTATGAACTATGTTTACTGAGGAGTGAGCATTCCCTCAGCTACCCTGCTGGCTGGACTCACTCACTGAAATATAACTCTTGGGTCAGCAGTTGTTCTGCATGATTGACTTCATTGTTCTTCTGGACAGAGGTGAGCTGGCAGGGCAGCTAACTGGTATTCAACACATGTGTACCTCGAAAACCAGCACTTAAAACAGATGCAGCTGTTTTGGAACAAGGGCATTTAGTGAAGAGTTAAGTTTAGATTTTTTCTGAGTGGAGGTTATTTGAATTAGTATTCATAGGTATGTATTCTTGTGGTGGGCTTGCATACAAGCCCACCACAAGAATACATACATGTGGGGGGAAAAAAAGATGACAAAAAAACTTTAATCATGATGGATATATTTTAAAATTTGATAATTTAATAGTAATTACATCACCAGTGCCTATACTACGACATTACTAATAAACTCAAAAATCTCAAAAGCAAATACTTGTTTTTGAAAAACTTTCACAAATAAGTTTCTTTTTATATATAAAAAATCCCAATATACTTTTTTTTGCTTTGCTTTTAAAAAAATATAATTTACATACAATAAGATGCATCCATGTATGGTTGAGCAATAGCACCATAGCCAGCACTGTTTGAATTGATGTTGTTGTTCAATTTAATTTTCAATTAAATTTTATTCATATAGGTGCTAATTCATGAAAAATGTCACTTCAAGGCACTTTACAAAGTCAAATTCAATCAGATTATACAGATTGGATCAGATTATACAGCACATTTCAAAGCACTTTATTTTACTATAGAGATTTCTCTGGAAGCACTTACTTGTTATATGTAGAAACAATATTTTCAGTTTGTTATATGAAATTGATAAATGATGATCTAATTAGAATGCACTTTTGTTAAATTACATGGTGTTAAGTGTTCCCTTTATTTTTTGAGCAGTATAAATTAAATTAAATGTTATTTATATTGTGACAATTCACAACACATGTCATCTCAAGGCACTTTACAAAGTCAAATTCTAACTAATTTAAGAAATAAGCATATCAACTAGCATTAGAAAACATTTAGTATAATTTAATCACGATCCCTTCAACATTAGACATGATGCATTCACGTGTTCTCTGTAAATGTTATGAAAAGCGATTAATTCCCCGGATAACTATTTTAAACAGCCACAGACGCATATTTCTTTGGATTTGACTCAGAATAAATTACACGTCTGTTTCCTCAGAAACGAATTGCACGTGCTTTTTTTTAATAATCAACATTTAACGGCATCTGCTTTATTGACCACTTGAATTAGCCTACTAAACTAAACAGCAACTCAATATTAAGCAGATTCGTGTTTATTGTCGGGATTATACAAATAAATTATACGGACACATTTTCAAAGTAGCGTGATCTCCAGTGAGACCATTTCTCGCACTATCCCTCGTTCGCGTTAATTGTTCCGACAGTCCGTGAACGCAGCTGTCGGTTTGGGTTACACCTCAAGCGTTTTCCAAGATGCTAAAGCAAAATACGCTCCTTAGGTGTCAATCTGGAGAGCATCTTGCCCCGAAAACCAGCCTATAACCCAGCGGGTTCGCGATGGATGAAGAAGGCAGGGGCCAGACGTAAGTGACTTTTAAAATTTAGTTCATATTTCTATAAAAAAGCGGATTTTATCATCCCCCGCCCCCGGCAGCCTAGCTCGTCGGCTAACAGTGGAAGCGATACCAGTCACCGAAACGTTGCTCCGAGCCGGGGTCCCATTATTTATAACAGGCTCTTTCATTTAACCGAGCAGCGCCCAACGCAGCACTTCCCAAATGCT
This sequence comes from Fundulus heteroclitus, assembly GCF_011125445.2. Lineage (NCBI taxonomy): Eukaryota > Metazoa > Chordata > Actinopteri > Cyprinodontiformes > Fundulidae > Fundulus > Fundulus heteroclitus. The sequence goes on along the minus strand of NC_046370.1, from coordinate 7,505,186 downwards.
AATGCGTTTAATGTGTTTGTTTCCTCTCATACACGTCGACTTGTCGGTGCCGTTGTTGTTTTAAGCGTTCGCAGAGTCAAAGTTCAGCTGTCACCGCCGGGTTTGCTCTCCTGCAGATGGCATCTCCTGGACCTGCCCTGGGAGGACGTTCTCGTCCCGCACATCCTGTCCTGTCTACCGCTGCAGCACGTCGTCCGCCTGCGGAGGGTGAGCAAGCAGTTCCACGGCCTCGTCCAGGTGTACCTGGCCAACTGCAGGACCTTTAATTTTTCCGCTGTAAGTAATGACACGGCACTGAAAAAAACAAAACAAAAACAACTTTTTGCCAATTTTAAAGAACCAGTATTTTTTTTTTTTTTTTTGTGTGTTTTTGGGTGAGGGAAGTGATCCAGTGGTTAGACCCTTTAAAGGCCAAACAGTGCACTGCTCCCTAAGGGATCGGTTCACTGGAAGGTACAAAATGTTGGAAGGACAATTAAATAAAATAAAAAGGATGATTAACACTATTTATTTTAGTTGCATGAGGCCCCTGGTAAACTGAGACCACCTATGTGTATTTTAACGGCAGTATAAATGCAGTTATGTGAAGGCTTTGGAGCAGGAACCTGGGGGCCTAACAGCCCCACAACTGAAATTGAAAAAATTATTTGTAAAGTGCCTTGAGGTGACATGTTAGGGCTTGGCAATAATTCAATAATGATATATATATATATATATATATATATATATATATATATATATATATATATATATCTCTATAGATGTATATCGATGATGCAGGAAAAAAAGGTCAATAAAAAGTTCAGTAAAATAACATTTTTCCTTCCTTTTGCATTCTAGTAGGTTAGTACACAGACATATTTACGTAGACGCCTCATTGGGCGCAGGTTTGTACGTCGATGTCACCGCCATATTGTATGTGGCAAAAAGTAGTGAATGTCTATAGACCCTGTATATATGTTTTAAGTATTTAGGTGTAAAGATATAGATGGAACTTATATATACTTGTAAAGTGTGTGGTTATATATATATATGTCCAGATTATAGATATGTATGTATGTATGTCCTAGACATATTCTTTACGAGAATATAGTCAGGAGAATGAAGACAAAGGGATGCGAAAATAAACTAGTAATAAATATAAAATATATTCTGAGATTAAAGTCCCTTTTAAAACTGTTTAAGTGTCTGAGTCTAACATCAGATTTGCCACATTCAACATGGCGGACACTCTGATTCATCGGCAGCATAGGGAGAACCGGCCCAACGAGGCGTCTACGTATATAATGTCTATGGGTTAGTATCACATTCATTACATCCTCCCTACCAATCACAACGCATACCCAGGAAACGCTCCGTCACCAAGCTCCGCCCCCTTCAAAGAGTTCAGAGAGCACTCGTTTTTTTTTTTTTTCTTTTTTAAAAACTTGCAGTTTTGGTAAAAAGTTGGTCGAATAAAGGGTTGAGTTTGAATTCAGTGTTTGTGTGTTCTGTGTCTAAAAACAGGTTGCTAAGCAATAGCATAAAATGGCCAGAGCTCCACTTAAAGTACATGTTGTTAATTTGTTGATTAAGTTGATTTATCGCCCAGCCCTAGTTATTCCGTTCTTTAATCCAGTGTTTATGGAAGCGTTATAAGGAGAAAGCAGTTGTTAAAAGAAAGCCGTAACCAGTCCTGTTTACGGTTTAGCCACAAGCTGCGTTGTTGACACAGCAAACAAGTAGAAGAATGGGCTGAGCGATTCTTGATATAGCTCAGCTTGATCTGATTTGAATCAAATATCGATATTTATTACTTTCAAATTAATGCTCAAAGTCATTCAATCAACCAAAGCAGTCAAATATTATATTTATGTTCAATTTATGGAACACTGATATATTAACAGGAAAATTAAGTGCAAACCACAAATTTGCCCAAGCGTCTGGTTTTAGGGACGAAGGCGCTTCTAAAATCCTGTCGGCCGTTCCTTAAATTCGTCTCACTTGTGCTTCCTCGCTGTGAACAGTAACGGTGCGCTGTAATAACGCCCCCTAGGGGTTGGGAGGTATATGGATATTGAAAGCCAGAATATCGATATTAAATCGTTTTTAAAAAGATTGATATTTATCTTTGTATGATTTTTTTTTTATGCACAGCCCTAGAGCTAAATACAGAGCGGTTCACAAAGAAAACCCATTGGAGGCTCCAACAGCTTGAGAGTAAAATAGAGGTTCTCCCAGTGTACATTTTTATGTTATGTTTTCATCATGCAAAGCACTTTGACTTATCTTCTTGCTGAAATGTGCTGTACAAATAAACTTGCCTTGCCTTCCGCTTGGAGAACAATCCTAAACATACACCCAGAGCTGTGGTGAAATGGTTAAAATCAAGTGTGTCTGAATGGCCCAGTCAAAGTCCAGGCCTAAATCCACTTGACAATCTGTAGCAAATTAAAGTTAATGTTCATGGCTACTCTCCATTCAATGTCACTAATGCTCAGCTACTTTGCTAAAACGAAGGGTCAAGTTTTAGTTAAGTTTATGGTGGTGGAAATCAAATTGTCTCTTATTTCTGTTTTGTAAAAAACACAAAAACAATTGAAAGCCATTACTTTGTGTTGATCTATCACATAAGTTACCGGTGAAATCTGACATTTTGTGGTTGTGACGGGACAAGATGCAGTTGAAATAATGTATAGGTTCTGCTAAATATTTCAGCTCTGTGCTCCGTTTGGCTATTCACAGATCGGACCGTCCGTCCCCAAGGAAGCGTTTTGCGAAATGCTAAAGGACAATAAAGTTCTCCAGAACCTGTCCCTCCAGAACTGCTCCGACTGGGTCACGGACAAGGAGTTGCTTCCTGTCGTCGGCCAAAACCCGCATCTGCAGAGGGTAGACATGAGCGGCTGTGCCTCTCTTACCCGCCACTCCTTGGTGGCCGTGTCCTTGAGCTGCACGCATCTCCAGCATCTTGGCCTGGCTCACTGCGAGTGGGTGGACTGCCTGTCCCTGCGCAGCCTGGCGGACCACTGCGGCGGGCTTCGGTCGATCGATCTCACCGCCTGCCGCCAGCTGAAGGACGACGCCATCTGCTACCTGGCCAAAAAGTGCTCGGCGCTGAAGTCCCTGTCGTTGGCGGTCAATGCGAACATCACAGACGAGTCGGTGGAGGAGGTGGCCAAGAACTGCAGGGGTCTGGAACAGCTGGATCTGACGGGTTGTCTGCGAGTCAGGAACCAGTCCATCAGGTTTGCTGATATTAAATCTGGCCACGTACGCACATAAGAACCTGATTGCTAGCTGCTATGTTAACTGCATTGTTATAAGTTGCTTTGGATAAAAGCCTCGACCGCATGTTTTAAACATAAAGAGATGAACGGAGAAAAGCCCCCGATGCTTGATCCTCTCAGCAGGAATGCCGTTAGTTCACAAATGTTCCTAAACGGACCTCTGAGGCCTTAACATAGCAGCTTTATTTACATCAATAGTAAATTACACACAGGCAGACTCTTTTTACTAATTAAATGATTGCCGAATTAAAGCGTCCCCACAAAGCATGATGCAGCCACCGCCATGTTTCATGCATTCTTATGGGGGGTGGCTTATTCAGGGTGATGTGCAGTATTAGCCTTCTGAGACACATAGTGTTAATAAGCGTGTAGGCTAAAAAGTTTAATCTTGGTCTTATGTGGCCATTTGCACACTTTCTGTGTGGCGCTGACTTTTTATCGCTTTTTTTTCACCATGTTTGATTCCTTAGTTTCTTTTACAACCTAGAAATGGAAAAACCTAATACTAATAGCAACAAATCATTATGTACTATATATTTACAAACCCCTCTAAGGGGTTGGGTGGGCTTGTGGTTAGAGTGGGGCGCTTGCATCCCACTCTAATAATTATGATTATTATCAAAATGTGACACACTATTCCAGTGTTAGTGTTTTTTTTTTTTTTTTTTGCTTGAGGGTAAATGTGTAATTTTCTTCAACTAAAGTCTCAATACACAAAAAAGGGAAGTCATAAAAAAACAACACAAGTATGTCTTTCTATAATAAAGGCATCAAATACCGAATGTTTTATTTGATTCCATCAGATCCAGGTTGGGTCTGCAGCAGGACAGCTTAACTCCTATCCAGTAACCTTCTCCAGCACACTTGAATCAGACGAATAGCTCGTTGCCCGGCCTCTGAAGAACCGAATAACATGCCAATTAGGGATTTCGGAGAGGCGATGGATCTAAAAGTTGCAGGACAGTAGCCCTGGAGAACGGACTGGGGCCCTGCTAATGTGCTTCTAGAATAATCCGGGTCTGGATAGGGGTGGAAAATAAAGTACTGTACAAATGAATCATGCATAATGAATTGAGTGGTTTTAATAATCTCTATTTAGAGTTTAATCTATTTGTATTTGATTTGCCACGTCATGCTTTTTATTTAAACATTCAATCCATCAGTATTGATTTTGCTTTTTGACTTACTGACTCAAAGCAAGTTTATTCATGAACAAACAAAAGACAATACCTTCACTTTTTTTTTTTTTTTTTTTTACTCCAGGAAACTTTAAATGGTTCTTAAATTGGCTCTTGTTAAAATGCAAAACAATAATATTTCCTTTTTCTGGTTTAATACATTTAAAAGCGAGTTAAAAAGGTACCGGTGTTGAAAAACTCTGCTTAAAAAGTTCTTCACTCAGTATCCAGAATGTAAAAGAAACTTACATAAAAAAAAAACAAAACACGAAGTTTGAGTTTGCAAGTTAGGAATTTTGAATTAAATTGGATCCTAATGCTGTTTGCAAATCAGACATTGGTCCCACTTTGAAGATAGCGATCGGGCTTTTCTCCATGCACCTCCACTGACAGTTTCACAACCCAGCTCCTTCATCCACTGCTCCATGCTTAACCTTATTTTCCTTAAATTTGTATCGTCGCGTAAAGCATGTCATTTGATCATCCATCCATGAGATCCCCTGTTGCTCCTTTGCTCATAGGACCCTCGCAGAGTATTGCCCAAAGCTGCAGTCCCTGAGGGTGAATCACTGCCACAACGTGACGGAGTCGAGCCTCGATCCTCTGCGGAAGCGCGACGTGACGATCGATGTCGAGCCGCCTTTACCGAGAGCTCTGGTGCTTCTTCAGGATATGCTGGGATTCGCTCCTTTTATCAATCTCCAGATCTAGCCACAGGGTATTATTTTAAACAAGCCCCCAAAGCGAGGTAAGAACAGAATTGTTGAATAGGTGTATTTTTCACCGGTTTACTTTAGCATGATATCTTACAGTCGCATCTTGCTTTTCGTTGCAGGCGACTGACGGCTGTCACCTAAACCGGCGTCACGTGATGCACAGTGTTTGGGGGAAAACATCATTTGACGCTTGAGGCAAACATGGAATAAAAAAAAAAAAAAAGGAGAAACTCCTCCCTGGAATGTGGTCAACGATGCAACGTTCAGTTTTAACTGATAATAAGTCTTATTTTAATGCAAAGAAGGAAGCCATGTATGTTTTTTTAGCCTCGTTGCCTCTTGTCCAAAACATATTACTGCACTTTTTCTTCACTCGATGACGTAAGAGCTCAGTTATTAACCAAAATTCTAGCGTACCGTTTTGTCTTTTGTTTGCGAACAAATGCAAAGGCTGCAAACGATCCTATGTTTCATTTGGAAACATGAACAATGTTTGAGTTTAATTAAACAATTTTATTTTGCACGCGTTTCATAGCTTGAAAGGGTCAGTTTATCCAAAGCGCACAAAAACATTCCCTAGGCTGTCATATCGGAGTTATGCATTTGCTTCAATTTATTCTAGCTTTTAATATTGCTCCGCTAAGGTGAGTGCAGTGCTTGCAATGCCGCCGACGTATTTTCTCGAAACAGCAAATTTTCACCTGCAGTTTCACGATGAAAACCAAGTCTTAGCCAACTCAAAAACACACAGAAATAATCGTATGTAGTTTTTATGATGCGATTGAAGTGACCCTTACATTAATTTTTATGTGAATAATATGCACAGCCTCAGCACTTGTGTAAAACATAATTTATTAAGACTTTTTCCAAATTAGGTCTCTCAATAGCTTTTATAAGAACTTGTTAAGCTGTTATTGTCGTTGTGATCCAGCACATGAATGATGGAAGCAGTTAAATGGAAAAAAATATCGCTCAAAATAAGTGGTGTATTCCTCCGCTGTAATTTTATAAGGCTAAATCAGTTTTATGTATACTACCTAATCTTAAAATGGAGAGGTTTTCTGTTTTTAGATTTTTGAAGGAGTTCTTTGTTTTTCCATGTCAGTGCTGGAATAATGCATTCGTTTTTATAATGTGTGGTGGAGCAGGTCTATGTATTGAGAGTGGTTTTGGTTAATTCCGTCATTAACGAGTTGCCAATTTCTTCATTACAAAACCGCTCGGATTACATGGAGGGCATCTGTCAACATGGATTTTTAAGTGTTACCGTGTAAACTGAATTTTGAGTGGACCTTTGCTAAAACCTGAATATGCTTTGATCTAAACTACCCCGTTGTGGCTCTGACTGTAAGTTTACGGGCTTTTTTTCCCTGCTTCACGGTGAACCTCTGCTAAACAGGTGTGCTACCTCCTCCGTGTTTCAGGCTGGGAATGGCGTGTTCAGTGGCATGTGCGGTAGGGCTGGACGATATTAGTAATCGTTGCGATATGCGATAATATTAGTAGCGTAATTGTTGCGATATTTATAGCTTGCGATAAACACAGAGAAAATTAAAGCTTTGACGTCTTTCTGCTTTACGATCATAACAAACATAGACCGCAGATGGTGAGGAGTCTATTTAGCTTCTAGAAAAACCCCCCAAAAACATTCATCATTTCCATCACAAACATTAGGTTATAATCAAACTGTTGATGTTGCTTTAAACAACAAACGTCACCAAACATGTTAGGGGCATCGAGAGCCTGAATGCAGGGTGCTTAAGTAATTAGCTAACACTTAACGCGCTTTAGGCGATATGGGCATTGCGATCTATGCTATTGCGATGATAAATTTGCGATATATTGATTAGCTCGAACGCTTGGTGTTTAGTTTTTCTTCACCCATAGCCGTGTTTGGTCTCCTCTGAACGGAGCACCTTCTTCCACGTGTTTGCTTTTTTTCCAACCAACATGGCTCCTCTATGCAGTCACTTGCGGGGAGTCCATAACTAACAGTCATCCTGCCGATGTATTCTCCCAGCAGTGCTGTGGATCTCTGCAGCTCCTTTAGAATCACCGTAAGACTCTTGGCTGCTTCTCTGATTAGAGCTCTCCTTACCTTACAGTTTAGGTTGACAGCAGTGTCTTGGTAGGTGTGTAGTTGTGCTATACTCTAGTAGATAGATTGGAGAGTCGCCCTGTGAGATGTCCAGTGCTAAGAGAATTGTTTTAAAACCTAACCCTGCTTTAAACCGCTCCACAATTTCAACCTGGACTTGTTTGGTGTGTTCCTTGTCCTTTATGATGCTGTTAGTTAGTTCACTAATGTTCTTCTGAGGCCTTCACAGATCAAATCCAATACAGGTCGGTCAATTTTACTGACTTCTGAAGGTACTTAGTGAAGCTGCATTTGATCCAGGGTTAGGTGAAGGAGGGAATACACATGTATGTCAGACTTTTCAGATTTTTATTTATCAGAAACGTTGCAAGAATGTCCTTTAAATTTTCCTTCATCACATTTTGACCTTTTACCAGTTTGCAATATGAACTGACTCTATTGGATTATAACCACAGCTAGACAGGAATTAGTATTGGAATCCGTGAACGTGTTTGTACTGCACTGCTTTGATTTAATTTTGGATATGAATTGGATCTATTTATCATGCAGCACTTTAAGATGACATTGTTTTGGGGATTTGGCACTGTACAAATACACTTAGCTGAACCGAAAAAAAAAGCGGAAACTGTAATCTTGCTTGATTGTCCAGCAGCATTAAATGCAATGCCAGCTTGTGGTTTGTTTCCTGAAGATCTGAGTAATAAAACCCAAGTTGACACAAGGTGGCAGCAACGAGTCAATATATTTGTCTCCAGTTCTGTTTGAGGGCCTCCACAGGTTTAAACTCCTATTGATGACAGGCATATTACAGTTTTATAGCGCAGATACATCACCAATAGTTAATATAATGTTCCACTTTTCAGGGATTTAAAGCGAAAACCTCGTAAGTGACTTGTTTAGCAGGCTGTGACAACTGACATCAGCTTTAAAGGCCTCGTTATTGTCTGACGGAGCGCATGCACAACAAGAATTAAAGCTTCCCCCTTGTTGCCACAGCTTCTTGCAGTTTCCTCTGGTGGTCCACTTGGCAGACTACGCCGAGTCTTGTCTCTGCGACAGCACAACAGGTCTATTTTCCACATGACGGCATGGTTTACCCCATCTGCTGCGTGCTGTCCGTGTTGCTTGTGTTTGCAGGGCTTCGGGGATCGAGCAGCATCCGTCTGTTGGCTGTGTTGATCTTCATAATTTACTGCTGTCCCTCAGAGGAGGCTGCGCGGCGCTCTTAGTTAGAAAACATGAAACTTCAGTCCCTTTTTTTTGTTGTACGGTTGCTTTAGATACCCACATTTAAGGAAATCCAGTGTGGCATCGAATCAGATTTATTTAACATAAGTCTTTCTGTTTCACGCCACCTCTGTGACTCTAAAGGTCACTCTGTAGCGGCCCAAAAGGCTCCGGTTCTTGTTGCTGAGCAGCGCTCTGTGGGTTAAAAAAAAACATTTCAGGCTACATTCATCATCTAGGACCTCAATTAGCATTGATCTGCAGGAGGGAAAAGAAACATTGCCGCAATATGATATTCCATGGAGCAATTTCTGTTCCAGTGATTGAGTGCAAGGAGGAGGAGGGTGGGGGTGGGGGGGTTCTCAAACACAGCCAACCCAACATATTTTGTCTTCCTGTCAATAATCTGGCACTTGTCTAAATTATTGATCAATAGCAACTGATCATTTTATACGAAGGTTCAAGCAATGAAGTTGGTCCATTCCGTTCATGATGCAGTTTTAGCTCCAGGCGCCGTGTAATATATGGTACTCATTAAAGCAATGAATAAATCCAAGTTTAATCTCTGGCCGCGTATAAAGTCCTCGCTGACGGTAAAGATGTTGTCAAGAGATCTATGAGGTATGTTTATGCCTGTTGTAGTTGCTGGGTCACGTAAGAGAAAAACAAGATCTTCTCTCTTCATTCTGTTCATGTTAGAAAATACTAAGACCACAAATATTTTGATTATTTGGTAATTCAGCATTTCAACAAAGGATTAATCCCTCGTTTTCTCTTACAGAAATGTCTTGTTTCAGTCATTTGGTTTGGATTAAGCAAGCTGGAAAAAATATGTACAGTTGTATTCCCTTTTAAAAGTATGCATACTTGAACTTTTTCACCCTTCTTCATATTAAAACTGCAGACTTCAATGTTATTTTTTTTATTGGGATTTTATCTCTAAGATCAGGGATCTGCAACCTTTACAACCCAAAGAGCCGTTTTTGCCCTCGGTCCAGCTAAATGAAACACTAAGAGCTGCAAATGTTACATGACCTTTTGACAAAAGACAGCTTATAATTTTTGATAAATATCTGCATTCATATTCAATACATTAGAATCTGGTTCCTTTTTAGACTCATTTGTCAGATTAAAAGTACCCTTTGAAAATACCAACTTTTAAGTAGATATTAAACATTTCTGTATTAAAGCTTTTTTATTTTATTTTATATTCGGATCTTAAATGTCAAGTTTTCATTAGCTGTAAGCAGAAAATCATTATATAATGAACAAAAAATAAAGGCTTGAAAACATCAGTCTGTATGTAATTCATTTATATGTTTCACCTAGTGATGGAGTTACTGAAATAAATGATACATTTCATAATCTAATTGATTGAATATGACTATGGAATCTGTTGTCATTTGTTTAGGAAATATCACTTTATGTGTATTTCACATGTATTTTCACAGGAAAACAAAAAAGTAAAAAGAGGATGATACATTTAATTCTTTGGGATGTTATTTGTGGAAAATTATGCAAAAAATAAAGCACATATTAGTTTCTAATGTAATGACAAGAAAAACAGATTACTGGTACTTTAAGTGTGAATCTACTGTGGAAATTCAATGTTATTCTTCAATGTAAAAAATGCTAAAACTGGCATTTGTTATAGCTATATGAAAAAAAAAAAAAACTTTTATTTTTAGGGACCATTATTAATAGCAAACATTTTTGCTAATAAAAACCTAAAAACTACACCGTGCATTCACTCACCCCCTTTACTCTGCTACCCACAAATCCAAATCCAGCTCATTTTATTGACTTTAGAGATCACCTGATGAGTAAATCTGTGTGTAATGTTTTTTAATCTTAGTATTAATTCAGCTGTTCTGTGAAAGCCTCAGATTTTTGATAAAGAACATTAGAGAACCAACTACACTATGAAACACACCAGGCAGGTCAGGGATAATGCTGTGGAGACGTTTAAAGAGTTCAATTATAAACAAATTAAAATTCCAAGGTTTAAACGTCTCAATACATCGTTCAAAAATAGAGCATAACCCAACTGCAAACTTGTTAAGACATGGCTCAAACCTAAACTGACAGGCCATGCAAGGACAGCATTAATCAGTGAAGTAGCCAAGAAGCCAATGGTGACTTTGAGGAGCTGCAAAGATCCACAGCTCAGGTGGAGGGATTTGCTGCCGACAGTTATGTTAGATAAGAAGAAAGCTTTAAAATACTTTGCTTGTAGTTGACCTTTTTGACTAATGTGCAAAGTATTTTGTGTGGTGGAAAACTAACATCAGCCTGTACACATACACTCCAATGCAAAACATGATGGTGGTAGCATTATGCTGTGGGGATGCTTTTTTTCAGCAGGGAAAGGGAAGCTGGTCAGGTCTGAGGAAAACATGAACAGAGCTACATTCAGGATAATTTTATATATTTATAACACACAAGGGTATGGTTAACCCCTATTTATATTTCTTGCCTGCTAACCAGTTGTGGATACATATTCTAGCTTTTTTATTATTCATTTTATTTATTTTAAATGTTTATTTATTGCAAAAACAATCAGCTGAGGAATAAAAAACAATTGTAAACATTTTTTTTTATCAATATCATTTTTTTCTACATATCCAGCCTCTGTAAAATCTTGCGGCAGAAAAATATTCAGAAATTGTTTAAAAGGATTTTTTTTTTTTATTATATCCTCACCCCACTGTCTTTAAAATGAACTTCGTATAAGCGAAGAGAGTATTACTGTGGCTGTTCAGATGGGCCTAAAATCTGAGTCAGAGATTTTGTTCATTTTCATATTTTTAATTAAGAGGCTTTCAGCCCTTCGTCTTCCATCAGTTATTTCATTTATGTGATGTAGTTTATCTCCTCCAACCATTCACATACAAACTTATTGGATCCCGGGACTTAAGGATCCATCTTTTGGCCACCAGAGAAGCATAACTAATGGTAACATTACAGCGCCTTTGTGAGCACGGGCATCAAAGTGTCGATCAACCAAGCAGGAAATAATGTTGGATTTAAAAAAAAAAAAATCTGCATGATTAAACATGGATGTTTAAAAATCTGTGAGGCTCAATTTAGACAGATTTCAGAGGTGGAGATATACGTCTTGTGGGAGATTATAATGAACTTAAAGTTTTTTTTATGCTTGTCGCTGATGTAAGGGTTTATTTAAAAAAAAATTAAGCCTGGTTTATACTGAAAGTCAGGCACAGCTGTATTTTAAGCTTTAAAGAAAAGTGATTGACGATGCAAAGTAACAGATCTGCAAGTTCTGTTTCAGTGGCATTTTGTAGTTATGGCTTCCACAACGTGCTGGACTGGAAGCACGTGATTAACTGACTTGAATAAAAACAGTTATAATAATAAGAAAGATTTATAATTATGATTAAGAACAAGGAACGTGCTGTCCATGGGATGAAAACAATCAGAGAGCAGATAAAAACAATAAAACTCTTTATTATTATAACAATAGTGCCATTTTTAGTAAATTAATACAGAGCCAGGGGAGCACAAAGTTGTGAAGATGCTATTTTATTCATCCACCAAACCCCGGTTTCACAAATACGCAAACGTGATTGTTCTGTTTATTAATTTAGTGTTAAACCTTTCGAGCTATATTGTATTGTATTTTATATATATATATATATATATATATATATATATATATATTTGCAGCTCAGCTGGATTTCTAACAACACATCAGCAAGGCTTCAAAGAGAATAAACGAATGGCTGTTGTTCGGAAGGAAGGAGGACAAGAGCTCTACAGTATGAGTGTCTTTGCTTTTGTTGTCATAAATGCCATGAGAATTGGTGGTTATTAAATGGTAATTTATTAAAAATAAAGACAAAAAAAGCGATTTCATAAAAAAAAGTGAAAATAGTTGTGCATGAAGTTTATAAACTGACCAGAATCACAAGTAGTGCACAAGTATTGTCAACAGGAAAAAAAAACAAAAAAAAAAAACAAAAAAAAAAAAACGCTGCATATCTTTCTTCCCTTGTTTTTTATGTTTATGGTCCTGAAGGTCTGGATCAAGTATTTCCTAAATTAGGGACGTCCATGTTGTCGGTAAGTTGTTCCACCATCGTTTTAAAATAAGATCAGGTTGAAGGCATGTGTTGCATGTCACTCGTGCACTTATTTAATCTGATTTATGAGGCACATAAATTATGGCTTCAGCAACACTTATGTCTTTGTCTTTGTTTTGCTTTCTCAAGAGGACAGTGCCTTGTATAAGTATTCACATCCTTAGAACCTTTTACATTCTGTTAAGTCAAAAACGCTGTTTCCAAATGGTTTACACCCCCCACAAAAAAATTAGGAAAAATAAAAAATATAACAAGGGGTTTTGCTTATTCACTTCACCCGAGTCGATGTTTTGTAGGACCAACTTTTGCTGCAGTTCTAGCTTCAGGTTTTTGGGGTTGTCGCCGTAACAGCGCAGCCCATCTATGTACTGTGCAAAATTGAAGTTCTATTTTTTATATCTTGCATTCAACGTTGCCTTTTTTTTTACTAGACTTTTAAGATTTTTTGATTGTAGAACAACAACAAAATAAAAAAATAACAAATGTACCTTTTTCCTTCCACTTGAGAAATTTGTGTTGGCCTACTACACAAATTCCCAATGAAATACAATATGGGATCCAAGTTTAAAGAGTAAGAATACTTTTGCGAAGCCAATGTCTGAGAATTTCATAAATGTGCGAAAAAGCTATGTTGTAAACATTTTAAAGCATCTGATGACTTCTCTGGGTGATAGCTGACTTGTTCTCATTCACACTAAAAGTAAAACTTGTCATGTAAGACATCAATATACAGTCATATTCAATAAAGTACAACCTTACTAAAAGGTTAATTTATTTCAGTAACTCAATTCATATAGAGAAACAAATCATATAGACAGATGTTTTAAAGCTTTTTTTTCATACCTCGAGCTAATAAAAACACAACATTTAAATTTAGAATATTACACCAGACCCATAAAAAGCAACGTTTTTCATGCATAAATGAGGGCTCAATAAAAAGTACATTTAATACCAGTTTAAAGATGTTTTTTTTTTAAAAAAAGGTACTTTTAATCTGACAAACAAGCCTCTTAGAAATGCATATTCCTATCTATTGAGTAACTGTATTCCTCCTGAATCAGATTATTCACAATGACGGCTTTGTGCGTTAAACGTAGACACATTCCTTGTTTTTTAGTCCCAATATCAAAACAGGCGATCTTCATCCTCCCATATGTGTGTCAGCCCGACTCTGAGCATCCACCTTTTAATGCGACGCTCAGTTCGGCGACAGCATAAACATGCCAACACCCTAATAAAGAATATGTATGCAGTATAAGCATGACGAGGATTCCTCTTGGCGGGAGCATTTTGCCCTCTTACTAATCTGGGCTGCTAAACTGTGAGTGACTGTGTTGAACCTGTGTCCTTCAGGCAGCAGAGATCAGAGTTCAGTGTTCTGCCATAATCACAGATCACATCTTGTTATGCTTACTGGATGCTGAAAGATGCACGGCTGTCTCATCTTTTCCTTTGAAGGGAGACAAAGATCAGATTAAGGAGGAGGAGAGATTTCCCTGCTCAGTGGTTATAGTTGCTCGAAGGTTATTTTTAACATATATACCTAAAATGATAGATCGTCTGCATAGATTATGATTTCTATGGTCTATATTAGAAAATATACTTGATACATTAAATAGTCTAGGACACGATTTCAACTACTATAAATCCTAATAGCCCCATGCTGTCCCATATGTGTAATTCTCTGTAAAGACACATAAAGGAAGCACTCAGTGTTATCTGACAAATGGAGCACAAACAGCAAAATATGTGTTTGGTACAAGTCTCAGCCCACAGATTAATGACATTAACGAAGTTTCCATTAGCGCAACGATCAGGGGAGACAGAGGCGTCCATGCGTAAATCCACATGACTGAATTACTGATAAGAGAAAATGAAACACATCTCTACGGGCCAAGAGGGGCCAAGAAACGCCACTCCAAATTAGTCCGCGGCCCAATTTGTTGTTACTTCATTAGCCGACCAGCATTTATGGAGTGGCGGAAGGGGGAGTTGTGACCAATGTTTTGGCCAGCATCGCCTTTATTGGGCGTGTGGGAGAAATGAGAGCCGAGAGAAGAGCAGTGAGAGGGCACAAGGAATTTCACGTTGCGGTGAATCTTGATTGTGGAATAACCTTGAGAACAGTGTCAATGTAATAGAACAAGGGGTTTTATTTGTCTGTCCTTTTTGTTAAAAAAAAAAGCATTTTTTAAAAATCCCAGCCCATGAAGTAGAAAGACCAATTAAAAACAAATGTATGAAAGGATCCTCAGGGTTCACAATGGTCAAATCCAGAGGAATCCATAATGCAAATATAGACACCACTGTGACACGTAGTGTTTCATCTTTCTTTAAAGCCATAATCTCTGTAATTTATAATTACGAATTATTAGTAATTGCCCACCTTGTTAAATCACAAATTAACTGCGGCTAACTTAATTATTTGTGAAGTTCAATTTTTCTACTCAAACCCGTGTCTGATTACTGCCAGACCTGTAGAATGAAGAAACCCCTTTAACACTACACGTCTGAGAAAACAAAGTAGACTAAACGATCCTAGAGCACTCCAGAAATTCAGGAATAAGTAAGACATAAAGTAATTGCTATCTATCAGTCTGAAAAGGATTACAAAGCTTGTTTAAGGTTTTGGGACTCCCAAAAACCACCGAGAGAACCCTTATGGAAAAGATGGATCAGGGTGAATGTTCCCAGGAGTGGATATCCAACCAGAATTACTCCAAGTGTGCATTGACACTTAATCCAGGAGGTCACAAAAAAAACCACGACATCTACAGCTCTGTACACCTCACTTGCCTCAGTTAAGATCAGTGTTCATGAATCAAAAATAAGAAATTGCTAAAAACGGCTTCCACGGGAGAGAAGGTGATGACTGTGGGAAACAACACTCAGGTCTGTCTGACAATTTGCCAAAAAACACCCCTTGATGATAGTCACAACTTTTGGTAAAATATTCGGTGGACTGACAAGACAAAAGTTGAACTTTTTGGAAAGGTGGAGGTGCCGTTATGTCTGGCATGAATCTTACACCGTTTCAGAAAAAGCACATTTCACCTGCATTACACCTGCCCCCCATAAGACATAAAAAGGTTGTCAGGAAAACAGTTCCTCAGGTCTTCTTATAACATCTACTGATTAAAGTGAGGCACATAGACTATTTTCTATTATTTTCTTGCACCCATATGGATCGGTCAGCTGAGAGTGTTGGTGTTTTTTTTTTTTTAAAGGGGACATGTCATGCTTTTCATTCCTTTTCACATTGAAAACATTTAATTGTGGTCTCTATAAAGTGGAGCTGCAATGCTTTGGTCTGCAATCCTCGTTAATTTACCCTCATGTTTCCCATTTCTACCCCTGTTCTGAGGTGTGTCTGAAAGGAGCTCGTTTTGGTGCTGTCTCTTTAAATCTAAAGGAGGTACTGCTCACCCAGTCCACTCCAGTTCGCAGAGCATTCCACGATCAGCCATTTTTGTAGTACGCTGGGGGCCTGTGTAATGAATTGTGTGGGTTAATTCACCCAACCACCGAGCATTTTCACTTATCCCCCTGTAGCTGCGGCATCCTTCTGCTTGGACCACCTAATCGCTCAGACAAATAAAAACGGTGGATTCGCAAGATTGATAAACTGGAAGTTGAGCAGTTCTGCGTCAAATAAAGTGACGTAATTGCTCAAAATGTTTATTTTGCATGATATGTGCCCTTTAAAGCAAAAAAAGTGTCCGTATTTTTTACTTTTGCCTGCGGTTTAATAATTTTATCTTATTTTATTCATCAAGTTTTAAGTAAGTGTAATCTTACTTACTTTTATTGCATTTTTAATATGATCTTAATGCCTTTAACATTATTTGCCTTTCTTAATCTAGGTTTTACTCCTATTTCAGATTTCATCTTTATTCACATGTAATCTAATTATATGTTTTATGCTTATTTATTTCTAAGGTATGCTTTCTTAGTGTTTTCATTGTGTTTTAAAATGTTGATGTTTTTTTTACATATGTCTAAAAACCTTGAATCTAGTTGTCTCATAAATGTTTGACATTTTCTGCTGTAGCTTTTAAGTGTTTGCATGCTTGTCCCCATATTTGTAGCTTTGAAAGGCACTTTGGGTTAAATTTAAATATATGAAAATTGTTATATACATAAAATCTGATTGATCTAATTCTAATCTGACAGCTTTGATCAATCTACCTTTAGGTAACGTCATAAAGACCTTGAATTTTTTTTTTTTTACGATATGAACATTACTGATTAACTCTCCCTTGCAAAAGAAGTTAGATTTTCATGCTGCATAGCTGTTTAAATGTACTATATATGTATCATATCTCAGAGGTGCAGCTGATGTGTAAGTAGTGTTGTGGCTGATAACCAACAGAAATAAAAATTAGTATCCTTGGTAGTGCAATTTTTGAGCTGTGCTTAGTTCAGAAGGAACAAAAGCAAACAAAAAGAAAATAAATAAATACAATAATGGCCATTACTTTTAAATCTGGTTTCTGCTGATGCCGACGTTTGAAAAGGATCTAACACTTGTTCGGTTGTCGCTGGGGCCCTTTCACTGATGTGTGAGCGTTCAGTAAAAAGATACTGATGCAGACTGCTGACACCGAAAACAATACCTCATAGACCCGGGAATAAATCACTTACACCACAGGACCATCTCCCCAGTGTCCTTCACAGTGTCAAATGATATCACTGTTAAAGTGAGCAATGATACATGTAAAAGTGGGGTTTAAACTTAAACCTTTCACAGGCTAGATCTCTGGTAAACCTTCTCACAAACTTGGAACTGAAATGATAGGTAGTTCACATTCAATTTTAGAAGTATAAATCTGAAAACTGTATTATGCGTTTGTATTTAACCCCTTTCATACTTGAAAAGCCATGAATGAACTCAAGCTAAACCAACTGCCTTCAGAAGTCACCTGATTAGTAAATAGAGCCCAGTTGTTTCTAATTTAATCTCAATGTAAATACAGCCGTTCTGCCAAGGCCTCAGAAGCCAGTGAGAGATCATTAGTGAACAAACAACATGAAGAAGAGCAAGAAACATACAACAGGGCGGGGATAAAGTACTGGGGAGGTCTAAAGTGGGGTTACATGTTTGAACCGTCCCAAGCTTACTGGGCCCAAACATTACTTAGAGATGCAGTCAAGAGCCTAATGGAGAAGCTAAAGAGATCCACAGCTCAGGAGGAAGAATCTATCAACGGGACAACTATTTGTTTTCCACTTTGTAAATCTGCGTGTCCCTCTAAAAATGACGTCCCTACTATGGAACATGTTGGTGGCAGCATCATGCTTTGGGGATATTTTTATCCAGGGACAGGGAAGCTGGTCAGAGTTGATGGGAAGATGGATGGAGCTACATACGGAAGAAAAGCTGTTAGAGGCCACCAAGGACTTGAGACTGTGGCGGAAGTTCACCTTCCGGTGGTTTAGATCAGGGGTTTTCAAACTTTTTATCGCCAGGGACCATTAGATTCTTCATGCTGATAGTATTTTTGAACAGCCTTTTGTGATGTTAAATGCATTAGGAATTATGTATGTTTTTAAAAAAAAATATATATAAGTATACCTAATATTACAGATTTGGTGGAGATTAGATCCTTATTCTTGATGAAGTCCAACTCGATGTAACTGTTGTCATAATACCTAATTGACCCTAAATATGGCTTTTACCTTGATGAAGTGGATGGGGTTAAATATTTATCCATTGTGTTACTTCGCTCAACCCCTATGCATGCTCAGCAGTGCCTCCTCAGTCTGACAACATATGTTTCACGGACCCCCAACCCGTGTTTTGCGGACCCCCGGGGGTCTGGGGATGCCAGTTTGAGGGCCGCTGGTTTAGATCAAGTGTGTCCAAAATACGATCTGAGGGTTATTTGTGGCCTTTTGAAGGGTTTTATGTTGCCTCTGATTTCAATACCTGAATGGTACTGAAATCAGGCCTGCCTGTACATGCAGATGGACACTACAAGATTTTCACTGACAACTAAAAATGTTTTTAAAATGGGGAATAATAGTTAAACACAATATTTTATTAACATTTTTGCTTTCATCTTAATTTTATTAAAAAAAAAGATGCAAGATGGGAGTGAGCGATCACCTTCCTGCAGCACAATGACCCTAAACAATAAAGCAAAAGCTTTAATGAGTGGTTTAGAATAAAACGGAAGTTTGAACACAATAGCACAGTCCAGATCTGAATCCTATTGAGATTCTGAGACTACTATAAAATTAATATTCAGAAGCTATCTCCATCTAATTTTCCTGAGCTCAAAAAATTCCCCGTCTGGCTGTATAAAGCTGGTGTAGACATACTTTGAGAACAGTATGTCTCCACCAGCTCTACCGGCTGTACTTCTATGGCTACAGTAGGTTCTACAAAGCATACACTATGTTGTGTTGGCCTATTATATCAAATCTTTATTCAGCTTATTACTCATCTTTTGTAAATAAATTGAAAACAGCTTTTAATTGGACCGCCCGAAGTACAAATGTGGGAAGATTCAAGTCATGGAAGTGGTAGGGGGTGGTTCCCTGTGCACTTATCTGTCAGAACTGGCTGTGTGGGATGGGTTGTTCCTTATCTTTTATGCCACACTAATATTCTCAGGAGACCAGTGCTGTTTGTCACCCTGAAATTCAATTTTTAATGCACTGGATGGGGAAGCAAGCTTGGGTGGATCGTGGATGGGGGCCTGAGACATGGATGCCATATGGCCTCTTTTTTTATTCTCTGTGGATTCTGTGCCTTTGGGAATCCTGGCCTCTAAATGCATACACAACCCTTTGACAGATGCATTTTGGTAGGTCATATTATTTCTCATTAAAGACGTATATCACTTTGATTGGGTTGCAGTTTTATGTACAGAGAGACTCTTTAAATGATCCAATGTAAAAGTATTGCAGGGCATTTTTTTTTAAATTAGGAAATCTTAACGTTTGTTGTACATAGATAAGCATGTTTAGATAAGCAGAATTAAAAAAAGAAGATGAATATCTATAGGGTGTTTTGGATGATAACCCTTTAAAAATGTTAAACACTGTGTTTCCCTTCTAATTTTAAGGATTAGAAGGTGAATTTGAGTCGCAGTTTATAAAGAAGCATGCCCCCTGTCCTCAGAAATACATACTGTTGGGTAAATAAGTCACAAACTTGTTAATGTTATTCTCAGTAAATATATCTCTAATGAAGCTATTTATATTCAATTCACAATGGATGTTTGTAATAACCCAAGAAATCAACACATTTAAAGAAATCAACAAATATAAATCCATAAATTAGATGTTGTGTAATGAAGCGGAATGGCACAGTGCTTTCAGATATTTATTTAATACCAAATGGTAAAAGTTATTTGTTGGTAAGGCAACTTCAAGACATCTCCTGTATGTAGAAACTAGAAGCATGCATTGCTCGGGTGTGATTTTGACCCGTTATGCCATGAAATCTGTCTTCAAAGCATGATTTTGGACATGTTTGGTGCACGTTGATCTTTTGGATCTTCGGTTCTTTCCACAGATTTTCAGTTGGATCAAGCTCGGTTGGTCAACTTTGACCAAATTTCATTTATTTCTCATGTCATAGCAATTTTATTTGATTCAGATAAAGGATTTCAGTTTCCACAAATTAACATGTACATAAAATAACATAAGCAGCGAATAAGCATGAACATGTCTATTGTGTTTATTGGTATATATGTGTGCAACATTTCTTTCTTATTTTCTTTCTTATTTTCTTTCTTTCTTTCTTTCTTTCTTTCTTTCTTTCTTTCTTTCTTTCTTTCTTTCTTTCTTTCTTTCTTTCTTTCTTTCTTTCTTTCTTTCTTTACCTGCTTCCTCCCTTCCTCTCTTCCTCTTTCCCACCGACCCGTCCACCCAACAGCTCACACTGGGTGCAATACCCTATTAGGCCAGTGGAGGACGTGCTTTCCTCATAATGGAAAAGAGAAATTGAGTGCATGGCAGAAGCGTTACTACGGTCTGATTTTTTTTTATTTTTTTTATTTATTAGCCATACACTTCAAAGTATTTCACTGGGTTTTTAAGTCCAACGCCAAAACAAGTTGGTGCCTAATTGGGAAAGGCAAAGAAAATCAATCAAATATGGTTTTCACATTTTTTTGACAATAAAAATCTGAAAGGTGAGACGCACATTTATATTAAACTCCCTAAAGGTCTTTTGGGAAAAATCTCTATCAGCTTTGCAACATACTCCAGGTTTATTGAGGTTTTTTGTCTTTAATCTTTTGTCTTCAATGTTCTTGCCACAGATTTTGGATTCAATTAAGAATTAATTAATCTGGACTTTGATTGAGTCATTCTAACATAAGCTTTTTAATCTACACCCTTCCAGCGTAGGTATGGCTGCATGTTTATGTTTCCCTTGCCAGAAATTGAACCCCTACCTTGGTCCAAGTGTTTTTCAGGATTGCTAAGCTACGTCTGTCTTCCCATCACCTCTGACCAGCTTCCTTATCACTGCTGAAGTAAAAGCTGAATCACATCACGATGCTGCCACTACCATGTCTTACAATGGGATAATTTCTTCAAGGTGTAATTTCCTTCAACCATAAGCCATTGGGCTTATAAATTCGCACACTTCTTATGAATTACTTTATTTGGACACTTTTGTTGGAATGTGACAAAATTGAGAAAAAGTTCAAGGAGTATTACAACTCTGGAGCCTTAATGTCTAAAGCTTTGTGTAACCTCAATTTCCCTGTGTTTTGTGAGAAAATTACACTCCGTCCGTCCATCCATCCATCCATCCATCCATCCATCCATCCATCCATCCATCCATCCATCCATCCATCCATCCATCCATCCATCCATCCAAATAATAGATTATTACATTAGTAGGTAAACAAAATTACGATATAAATAATGCAATATCTTTAAGAAAATCAGTGCAAAACATAAGTAATTATAAACATACATAACAGTGTTTCAACGTTAGTAAAGTTTCCTGCTAGATATGAGGTAACATACAAAGCTGGACATGGCCTAGAAAAGATCTAAAAAAGTTCAGTTGAAACAATAATTAATAATAAAAAAAAAGTTAATTTCATCTGAAAATAAAGCACTTGTTTTGAAATTTCCTCATCTTTTACGGGTAATTCTTGATTTTTTTTTTACCTTTGATGATGCATAATATTGGATTGAAAGTTCCTCCATGCCCCTGCCATGATCAACTTTTCCCACACAGGTGCGACCCAGAGCAAGGTGAACCTACGTCAGCTCAGTGTGTGAAGCAGTCTGAGAGACCTCCAGCGAACTTTCTCTTTTTTTTTTTTTTTTTTTCTTTTTTTATGAAAAAGATTGAGGACAATTTTCCTGCTGACAGGTGGTCTACCTGGAAGGCCGAGGCTCCCCGCCAGCTGCATGTCATTTCTATCAAATGTGACCAGGGTCTGTCAATTAAGAAAACACAGGGCAATCTGTGGCTGCTGAAAGAGATCTCCTTGGCCATGCTCCCGGGCTGAGAGACGGCCTTTTGTTCCCAGGCATGTCTCACATACTTTCAGGGCGCAGATAAGCTAGAGCTTCATGAAACGCCGCTTTATGTTTGCCCACTGTAATGTCTTTGTGGGGTCAGGGAATATGGGGAAGCACTGTTGGCGAAAAAGGTAATATCCCCCCTCCTCCCACAGACACATTATGAGGTCAGGAATAGAAGCCACAGGTTAGGTGGTCCTGAGGCCTGAACGAGGGGCTGTTTTTTCCTGAATGATCCATTCCTCCCACGTAGCCGAACCTTTTCCCTTTCCCTCCACTACAATACAATAGACATAAACTGCTAAAGAAGTAGGAAGCTTTAGCTGTGAAATCGGATAAACAGGGACTCCATTTCTCAAAATGCCTGTTTTGGAGGGTAGGGGATTTGTTTTTAGTACCAGCCGGACCACCCACAGACAGGTAAATATCTAGGTGGGGTGAAATATAAGAAGAAAGTGAAGGCGACCGAGGCCCACAGGTAGGTGGGGGTTCAGGTAAGGGTGGGAATCTCGCTGACAGGCCGTTAATGTGGTTCCAGAGAATGTACGTCCGGTAACAAAGCAAGACCAAAAGCGAGGTTTTATAATTCCAACATTCTTAAACTCAAATAACTTCAACAAACGTTTGATAAATTTATAAAAAGATTAGTATTTTTGGTAATTTTCCTCCTCCTTGCATTCTATATGAATGAACACATTTTTTACCTGTTGATGTGTTAACTTTAAAGGGGACATATCATAAAAAAAATATATTTTTATAGCTCTTAAATACATTTTGTTGTGTATTTGGAGTGTCTAGGAGTTCAGAACAGTTGAATTTAGTCCGTCCAGGTGCTGCATATATGTCTTGATATTTTGGCAGGGTCCTATTTTTCAAGCCGTTAAGTTTTCTCTATTAGATTTTTTGTATCTATAACGTCATAGTTTTTGCTGCAGAACTGCTAAACAAGGTAATGGACTTCCATCTTACCCCTTTCACGAATCCGCCATTTTTATTACTCGCCGTGATTTTATAGTCCAAGCTCAAGGATGCTGAAGCCACCAGTGGATAAGTGATAATGTTTAGTTGTTCATTACATCGTCCCCCAGCATCCCACAAAAATGGCTGTTCGGATAGAGTGGAATGCTCTACAACCTGTAAGCGGGGCGGAGTGTAAAGTGCCTTCTTTAGATTTAAAGAGACAGCACCAAAACGAGGTGCTCTCAGATGAACCTCAGAACAGGGGTAAAAGAGGGGCTGTGGGGCAACAATAATGAGGAATTCAAACCAAAGCGTTGTAGTTCGACTATAAACTTTACCACAACTGAAGGAATATAAATGTCAAAAGGAGGAATTTAAAAGCATGATTTCTCCCCTTTAAATTGTAGTAATTGTAAAATTGCAAATGAAAGCTCAATGTTAAATACACTGTACTAAATCAGTATAATCCCTGAATGACTTGCTTAGGGTTTATCTCATTTGCATTGTAATTTTATCAATCACTCCTATAGGTGCCAGAGGATTGGATTTTGCTGGGTCATTCTAGTACTTCGATGAAAACCATTCCATTGTAGCTTTGGGGTTGTTGTCCTGCTGGTTTCCTGTGTTCTGTAGCCATCAACAATATACCTTCATTTATTATTATTTATCCATTCATCTTTCCACCCTGTTGAAGAAACATGCTGCTGGCAACACCTTTGTGTGCAGTCTTAGTTTTTCATCACTCTTTGATAAACGCCAGATTGGAGTGTGTGACTATTATTGTCCTATCAACAAAGTACCACACTTGTGTGTCAAACTCTGTAAATTCCTGCAAAGAGAGCCCCCCCCCACCCCCCTTCCCATTTAGCTGGGAAAACAGGTTTTAGTTTATTCTTAAAGCTTGCTTTTTGTCTAAAAAGTCAGCTTTGAATCCAAAGTGATGAACCCGTAAGTCATCTAAAAGATCTGGTCCAGAGACCACAGTCAGTAGCCTTTGGACAGACGGAACCACTGCCGGAGTCGGACGATTATCCCTCCATCCTAGTGAGGCACCGAAGTGATGGAAACAAAGGTTGTGTCTAAAAAATGTGAACAAACTTTTCTTACTCAAAATAATGCTCACTTCCCAATTCTATCTTTGGCAATGTGGTGCTGGAACCTAACATGCTCAAGTTCCTCCTGTGAATTACTCTCCTTTTTCCTGCCAAACTTTTAACCCCAAAATAACTTTATTTAATGTAACTCAAAATTAAGCCACATGATCCTTGTATTTACATTCCAGAGAGAATCTGGTTTACTTTGGACTTTTAATCAGGTTTAATATTATTTTGAACTTTCATTTCTTGTTCAGAAAACCTTTCCTCATAGGAACCACCTGTGGACCTAGGGTTTGTGTTTTTTCTGTTATTATGATTTTAGTTTATTTTTACATCTCACTTTACATAATTTGGAAATAACTAACTAACACAGTTCTTGATAGTAAATAAATAAATTGTTGCAATGTTACAGGTTAAGACATTTAAGATATTTTTTATATTTTTAATGAATTCCATGATTAACTTAGTAATATTGCAGATATTTATGAATTTTATGCACATGTAGCTTCTCAGATGTCAGTTTTGGAGATTAAAGTCTTTCTCTCTTTATAGAAAAGCAGATTATTTCTGTCCTTAACGTGCTAATAGGATTCTGAGCCTGGGAGTGTCTAAGATCGGAACAAGCATTTATTCTGATCCTTTTTTCCGCAAAGTCATCAAATAATTAGATTGTGTTCCATATAATACATGGAATTTAGCAGATTTATAGTAGATAATCGCTTGGTGCAAACAATAGAACATACATTTTTTGAAGGTATTTTCACACCAATTAACACTAAATAAATTGCCATATGAGTGTATTAAAAAATAAATTTTGAATGGTAGTGGTTTAACAGAGGGACACAAATTACTGTATCTAGTTTTAAAAGGCTTGTGAAAACACTCAGTTGATGAAAATTTCCACCCCAAAATTTAAAAGATCAAAGATGAACGCTGAAAACGATGATTACGCTGAAAAATGTGTTAAGATGTGCAGTTTAGCAAACATTCACTGTGATATGCATGCATAGCAGAAAAAAAGTTGGCCACCAGAAATAGCTTGAGCTAAGGGGCACATATCCTCCAGCCCTGAGTATATCTTTAAATAGATTTTCCATCCAAGAAAAGTGTGCTAGAAGTCTTGATAGAGCTGGTAAATGTTCTGTTTTTAATGACGACGAAACACGGCTATCTGATTTACATTCGTCTATCCCTCTTTCTCCTTTTTTCCCCTCTAAATGTTAACAGCCATCAACAAAAAGCTGCCCTCACAGGAGCGAGGTATTTAATGTCCAGTGGCCTATGGGTGTGGTTCCATCAGACAGATTTAAGAGCATGCTGAGTGCTCTTGAAAATTAGTTTTTTGGCAACTTCCTCAAACGCACACTCTCCCAGCAAGCCACCAAGGCTTTGTCAAGAGTGTGCTGGTTTAAGCTTGCAGCTTTTCGAACCTCCCATTATGCCTGACTCAGTCGGGCAGAAAGCAAAAAGAGCCTTCTCTGCAGTCATGTGGGCATGCCGGCATTATACACACTTCAGTATTAGATATTTGTGAGTCATATAAACAGAAGGGAGGCCACTGAGACTTCTTGAGGAAAAAACTTATAATTGGGGGAGTTATATAAGTGTCCAAATCCTCCTCCAGGGATTTATATAAATATATATATATATATATATATATTTTTTTACCCCCATTGTGTTTTATTTTTTGGTAAAAGCAAGAAGACCTCACAGGAGCAGGGACGAATCCTCGGGCACGAAGACTACACTGGTACTGTTAAGTGATTATAAAGTCAAATTTAAAGGATTTACCTGTAAACATCCAATTACCGGTATTTTTGTATAAATAAACCCTTTTGTTGTCTATTTATAAATTGCGGCGTAGAATGCTGCTCCACACAAAGATTGAAATAAAAATTGTGAATACCACGAAGAAAAATATAGAATTACAAACTGTAAAAGATCTGTATCTAATAGGTATGATATTTGGAGCATTCCAGTTTTTAGGATATTTGCATATGTTTCTGTCCCCCATATTTTTAATCCTACACTCTACAATGAAATCATCCCATTCCCGTTTCTTCTCTAAGACATTCAGCTCTATTTAGTCTCATGCACCCTTGTGTAGATTTGTTATGGTTCTCTTCTTCCTTTTCCCAATTATAAACTGTGTAGATTTCCCAGTGGTGAGTCCCAGTCCTCCCTACACATCTACAGCATGCGTGCGTGTGTGCATGTGTGTGACTCCCTGTTGGCCCAGATGTCGGTGTGTGTACAGTGTGTAAATCTGGGGCTAGTTGGGTCGTTCAGGCATGACCTGGACTATGTCATCCCTTGTCTTGTGAATGCCTCCAGCAGCGCTTCCTGTTTCAAATCTGACCAGCGAGCCTCACAAACAAGGATTTAGGCCATCTCACCCCCTCACCCGTTTGCATTGCCAGCCAGTTTAAAAATGTGGCAGAGATTCAATCCCTCTGATGATTTATGTGTGTGTGTGACATTTTTTGATAATGCTGACATGTTGCAAACATGATATATATATATATATATATATATATATATATATATATATATATATATATATATATATATATATATATATATATAGTATATAATACTATGGTCCACCCTCCTTAGCTATAACGGCTTCCACTCTTCTGGGAAAGCTGGCCACAAGATTCTGGAGTGTTTATGGGAATTTTTGACCATTCTTACACAAGCGCATATTTTTAACTCATACACTGATGTTGAATGAGAAGGCCTGGCTCTCAGTCTCTGCTCTAAATCATCCAAAAAGTGTTCGATCAGCTTAAAGTCAGGTCTCTTGACAGGTCAGTCAAGGTTATTTACACCAAAACGCTCTCATCCACATCTTTATGGAGCTTTGTATGTGCTCTGGTGCACAGTCATGTTGGAAGAGTAAGGGGCCTTCTTCAAAGTGTTCCTACAACGAGTTGTCCAGTCTCTTGGTACGCTAAAGCATTCAGAGTTCCTTTCACTGGACATAAGGGGCCAAGCCCAGCTCCTGAAGAACAACCCCTCATCACAATCCCCCCTCAGTCAAACTTTTCACTTGGGACAATACAGTCAGACAAGTACTGTTCTCCTGGCAAGTGCCAAACCCAGACTCATGCATCAGATTGAAAGCTATAGGATTCTCGCCAGTGCATTTCAGTGGTCCATTAAGCTGGAAGTTGTCAAAGTTATGCTGAAATTAGACCATTACGCTCATTTGCTCTCAAACACGGATGTTTGAGAGCAAACACCCCCGCCCCAGAACAACATTAGAGTTAGTGCTAGCCATTATTAGCCTCACAGAAAGCCCCCTTCGAGCTGCATTATGCAATGCTTCGCTGTGGGAATGGCTCCAGAGAAGCAGTGAAATGACACACCAGCATGTGCACTTGCGTGCACCCCCGCTGCTGGCCATCCACCACCCTGAAATAAAATCCTGGTAAAGACTCTGAAATATATACACATCTTGCTTTTCTTGTCATATCCATATTTAGAAACTTTATTTTGTCCTTTTTTCCGTTTAGCCAAAGTTATTATGGGCCATTGTGCAATTTTAAACCATTCCCTTCTGGTTCTGGCTGTTTTTTGCGAGGTTCTGATCCTGGTGGACTTTCCTCAGCATCCAACAGATTTCAAATCATCTCGAACGGCAAGGCAAGTTTATTTATATAGCATAAAAGATAAAACATTGCACCAACAAAGGAAGAAGCTAAGTTTAACTGGACCAAGCTTAATCACAAACATTCAAAGCTTAATTGTTTCTATTCATACATTAACAGACATACAGAAAGCATAAAATCACAGTACTTAATTGTTTCCAATAATAATAGGAAATAATCTGGGGAAATCCTTGAGGGTTTCTGATCTAAAGTAATTTTTTCCAACTTTTTTAAAGTTACAACTAGAATAAGCTGTTTTGTTTCATTATAATAAGACTAAGCAAAGTAAATCTTTGACCAGACTTCTTTAAATTCACTGGAACAAGCGTTATCACTAATTGTTTCTAATAACAATAAGAAATAAACTGGGTAAATCCTTGAAGGTTTCTTATCTATAGTTTTGTTCAACTTTTCTAAGACCTACAATTAACTAGACTTCTTTTTGTTTCATTGTAATAAAAATAAGTAATTAATTAAAACTACAACTTAAGGTCTCTGATCTGACTTTTCTCACACTACAGCTATAACAGAAAGCAGTAGAGTGGAGAAAAAGTACAGCGAAGGCAGCACTTTTTGCCATAGTCTTTGATAGTGATGGAACGTGATCAGGCAGTTCAGTAGCATTCTGTTCCAGGTTACAGATGTTCCAAGATCTATCCCATCCCGACAGCGAGTTCAGGAACCGCAGCTGGCCTGCAGTTCTTCTTACACAGCATTTCAGTGTTGGTAGCACGACATATCCTTCACATAGCTCAGGCAGCCTTGACATGGGCCGAAACAGCTGCCGACGTTTTCAGGATTTCTTGATACACCAGGTAACCGCCAGCTCCAAAAGGCAGAAATACTGTTATCATAAATCCAATTTTGAACGGATTTTCAACATCCTCGGCCGACATAATGGACAGACACACAATCTTCCTCCCAGGAATCCACCGTGTGCCCAGCTGCAAATGTCCCGCTGGGGCAAAAGAACTCTCCTTCGCGTAGTCTTCCCGTTTAGAAAATTTGTTCAGTTATGTTGAGAATCCAGTTGACCAAATCCATAATTTACTATCCGGAAGATATGTAAAGAGAGGCTCCAAAAAGATTGATAGAGCAAAAGCAGAAACAGGGTAGATACAGGGGAGGGGGAGAAAGAAAAGCGTCCACCTTCACAGAGAGCAGGAAGAAAAAAAGCACTTTGGGAACAACTGTTTTACAGCATACAGTAGTTTGTGTTTTCAGGGCAAAGTTACTTTCCCACCAAATATAGTGTTTTTCCTGAAGGCCAGAAAATCTTCCACATGTTTTCTGTGCGCCTATGGTTTGTGAAAAACTGGAAACAGGAATTCTTCAGGCTTCCTTTTAACAGTCGCTTTCTTCTTGCTCCTCTTCCTCTTCAGATTTGTGGAGAGCAAGACTTCTTGACTAATTGTAATACTAGCTGTCCTGTTCACACATTCTCCCACCTGAGCTGTGGAGCTCTGCGGCTTATTTTGACTGATTCTTTGAATAATGCTCTGCATAGCCTATCCCTGTCAGTTTAGGAGGACAGCCATGCCTTGGTAGGTTTGCTGTTGTACCAGACTCCTTCAACTTTTATACAACAGACTCAACAGAGCTCTGTAATAAGTTTAATGTGTGGGTGATTGCTTTAAAACCTAACCTTTTTCTAAACTTCTTCATAACTTTATTCCTGACCTGCTTTCTTACTTGTACTTCATGATCCTGTTTCATCACTAATGTTCTCTGGCAAACCTCTGAGGCCTCTCCAGAACAGCTGCTAAACTCAAAATGAAACTCAATTTAGTAATACTATGATTTCTGAAGACATTTGATTGTGCTTATCGAATTAAGAGTGTACAGGATAAGTAGGAAGAATACGGTTGAACGCTCAACGTTTCTAAATTTTTGCAGGTAAAACCATTGGAGATTTTCCTTCCCCTTGACAATGATGTATTAATTATTGTTGGCCAATCACACCAAAGCTCAATAAAACACTTTGAAAGCTGTGGTTGTAATATGACAAAAATGTGAAAAAATTGTAGTGGTATGAATATTTTTTCGCAAGAAATAACGTAACCAACAAGGCAAATCTGTCTTTTGTCCTATACGCTTCGATAATAATCAGAGGGAGCGAGTGTACGCATTCGAAAAACAAAGCTAATGGTTTTAATAACTTCTGCTCTTTAAGGAAAACTAATTGTTTATGTCAAAATTGGTCTCTCTCTGTCACTGATGGAAGCAAATAGAGAAATCTGCCTGTTTTATACTGATCCTGGCAGACCTACTTGCTGTCAGCAGAAACAGACTCCATCATCTTTAAAATACAAATACTTGCACAGCACCGAATTTAAATGAGTGCCAGCCAAGACCACCCCTAAGACAGGCACACAAGCTGCAACATTAACATGGTGCCTCTGAAATCAGATTATGTATGAGTTCAATTGATTTAATGGATTAAAAGAGACTAGATCCTATTAATGAAAAGGCTGCCCTACGGCACTACCTCAGCCAATAGCAGGCTAATCTGGCATGCAAATTAAATCCTGCCTCAATATGCCTGCCTGTTTAATGCTATCCATTACACAGTTTCACTTATTTATATATACTAATATAAGGGAACAGGCTTATAAACAAACTGAGGGAGGGGTTTGCTCTATAAATGGTGCTCAGCTGTTTCCCCTACTCTGAACCCCTGGAGCTGCTACTGCTGTAGAAAATAAGGAATTACCCAAAACTACTTTAAACTGTGAACCATCAGTCTAATTTAAGCAGTAGTTTGCCTGTGTTACTTTGAGTGATCTTAAAAAGGTGAATCTCAGTGGATTAGAATGTCATAGTGAAGTTTTTATGTTCATTATTTAAATTACATCACATATGGAGTGATCTATTTTAAATGTTTATTTCTGTTTATTTTGATGATTATGGGTTACATATTTTAGGGAAAGGAAACTTTGGCTCTCAGAAAATTTGGATATTACATCAGACCAATTTACAGAGAAGAACGCCCATGTACTGTATAGTATATTTTCATTCTTGCATTCACGTTTGGTTGGGGTTTCTTTCTTGCAAGAACTGCTGCATCAATGCACAGGGCACGAGAAGTTGAGGCAGCTCAGGTTATTTTAATCGTGACCATTCAAGCATTGTTGGTTCTGGTGTCTCTCATTTTCTTGGTACAGCTCACAATAAGCGAATTACGCATTGCATTTGCGCATGTGCAAGTCTTACCAGTTTGAAAAATTTGGCTGCCAAACAAAATCAAACCATTCCCCGCTGTCACTGTATTTTGTGTGGAGTGTATTTAGCAGATCTGAACATAAGGCTCACAGGCATTGGTGTTAAGGCTTTAAGCCTTTATATACATGCTGTACAATGACCGGTGCACTTTGTGCCATGTTCAACTGCTCTAATACAGACTTTATAGACTTTAATAAAGGCGGGGAAAAAAAAATCGCTTGCATGACTTCCACCAAGTTCACTCAAAGATGGAGAGAAGAAATGCGGTTGTATACCTCTGTTTACTTGATTGATCCAGACAGACGTAAAAGATGGAGTAAAACTCCAAGTTTTTCGCACACATTTATTTAGTCTAATCTTCATCTCTATTGGCTAATCTAATCTTGAAACCAAGGAAGCGGTCAGTATCAGGGAGGCTGCCAATCGAGGAAAAGAGTAGAGACACAGAACATGGAATCAGACCGACAGACATTTTATTTTGCCCATCGTTACAGTTTGTTAAAGAAGGCTACAAGACTTTGGATGAAAGTAGTTTCACTTGGCACAGTCACTGTGTGAAGAAAGGATTTTACAGATGCAGTTTTCGATTCAGACGAAAAGTTTATTTAATGTCTGCGTCAGCGCTTTGAGAAGGACTTCGGGAAAAAGAGAGCAACGGGTTAGTGACCATGTTTATTCAGTAGTGAACAATGTTCGTAAATGTGACAGTCACTAACCTCTTCTCTGCGCACAGTCCGGGGAGAGTCACAAGCCGAGAACCCAGCCGGCTGGCTGTCAGGTGTGTGCAGCAGCAGTTGCTGCTGAAGTTCTCGTGAGGAACTCTAGCAGAAGCCGGTGTTCAGACACCAGGCAGAGGATCAGAGCTGTGGAGCTGATCGTAGGCAGGATGAGCAGAAGGATGAGACAGATGCCGAAGTCGAGGACGAGGTCCGAGGTCTGAGCCGAGAGATCAGACGTCCGATGAAGCGCCAGAGAGAAATCCAAAGCGAGGTCGAGGCACAATTCAAGGTCAGATACTCGATAGGGCTTAAGGGCTAGACGAGGGCAGGCGGGATCGGTGGTCAAGAAGCGGGGTCCGGTTCGGTACACTAGCAGGCAGAGAATCAGGCGATCAGGTCAGACGGGATAGGCAGGCTCGGAGGTCGGGAAACAGAACAGGTCAGGATCGGGAAATACGAATCAGAAGAATGCTGGAACAAGTCTCACTAAATAGCTCGAAATAATCTGGCACTGCTGTCTTGTCTGAGAACCGGTTATATACTGAGGGGAACAGGTGGATACGATGAGTGGTGATGAGAAACAGGGTGGAGCTGATCAGGTGTGTCGTGTGAGTAATCAAACGGCACCAGTGCCGAGATCATAAAACACTGAACTTATTATTTTTTTGTGTGTTTTCGTGACTTTGTATCGTCTGCATTAAACATTACTTACTGTACATGCATCACCATCTTGATCTTGTGCAGTATTATAATAAGAAATAAGGCGGCAAAACTATAAACATTGTTTATGAAAAAGAAAGTAACTAATGAATTGCCGCTACTTTTACTTTTTTTTTTTTTAACTAAATTCTGACACATGATTGCATTTAGCTAGTCACTCCTGTAGGTAGAAAAGTGGCTTTTGATCTACAGGGTGGACTCGTAGTCATAATCATGTTTAAAGTTTAGCCGGGTGTCAGTTGAGCTGCTCCAGCCCCTTTTACTCCGACTATGTTTCATGCTTGGTTAGCTCAGAGTCTGCTTTGTTAGTATCAGAGGGAATAAGGGTCAGTGAGAGGCCAAATTTCACCTGAACCCTGCTGAAATAGTTCAGCCAGGTTTGGTCTCGTCCCTAGTCTGTAAAAAAAAAAAGTAGGCCCCTCCAGCTGGAAGGGGTTGAGTAGAAAGTTGAGGAGTTGTCAGACATTAATGAATGTTTTTTTATTTTATTTAGCAATGAGGTGAAATTATTGCTCTTCTGCCATCATTTTGCACTGCATTGCATAAGCAGGTTTCCTGGCAGCCTAAAAAAAAAAAAAGTAGCACAAGTCTGCTTCAATCTGGTTCAAGCCCTGTCAAAGCATACTTCTGCAGGAAGCGGCGTTTTGAGCAAAATTGAATCAGACGCGAATTGAATATTTGCTGTTCATCTGACACGTGTTCCCTCACGAATATAAATAAATAAAGCCTTCCCAATGCAGGTATGCTTGAGCGTGTGCACCTCATTTCAAGCACAATTAACTTGAAATGGAGTGCTGCAGGATCAATAGTCCCCATTTGATCCAGAGGGGTGAGGGGAGGCGGGGGGGGGTCTGTCACTTCATGGAAATGGCACACATATGGTAATACAGCCAGCTTAACAACAACTTGGAGGATTTACTGTTGCCGTTTTCGGGGCAACATGAATAACAAACAGTAGGCCGCTCTTGGGAGCCATCGTCTTTTATTCCAGCCCCAATTAATCTTAAAAAGAGATACCATTTGAAGCTAATGAACAGGGGGTAAAACTAATGCATATTGATATCAATAGGTGAAAGCCTCAGATTGTCTGTAATACTCAGAGCCATGGGAGGGGAGTTGTATGGCGCCGATTCACAGCTATAAGTCGCCTGTCTCCAGTCGCCTGCCCAACAAAACAACATAAAAAGATAAATGAACACTGAATGACCCTGATGTGGCCCTGTTCCTTCATCATATAAATAACAAAAAAGGAGGGCGAATAAAGCAGACCGTGCCGGGGGCCAATTCCCCAACGGGTGCTTATATGAAATGCAACTTTCAGCCGTTCTCCCTGCTCAGAATGTCGCATTTATTTGCAGGACTCTGTTTCAATTTAAGGGGAATGGCAGCTGAAGGAGGCACAGGGGACAGTGTCTCATCACCGCCACTTACCACTCTTATAGGCCCGCTGCCGGCGAGAAAACCCTCAGCAGGCAGCTCCACTTAAACAGTGAAGACCTCCACCAGTCAATGTAATGTGGGGAGCTCTGATGGCCTCATATTCCCAGTCCCGCGTGAGTGTGTGGGTGTTTGTTCATATGGGCGTGTATGTTCACTGCTGAGAGTTCGGTAAAAAAAAAACAAAAAAAACATTTACATCGTTTTTAGAGGAATCAAAGGTTTTTCATTAACTTGCACTGCTTTTATTTTGAACTTTGCACAAAAAAAAAAAAAAATCATGGTTTTAAAAAAAAACGTTACATTGGCCAATTCAAATAACCGCTGACTACTGACTCCGAAAGCTGCTGAAGGGAAAAGATCCAAGCGCAAACTTCAGTAAATGGCTAAACACCTAAAGCAGTTAGAATAAATGTGGAAAGATTATTTTTAGCTAAATATGCGTATCAATTAACCCTTAACTAACCGTTAAGACGGTTAAGGGTAGAGTAGCTCTCGTCACGACAAACACGGATTGGTTTCTTTTTGACTGACATTTATTTCATCTCTTCTCCCATGCTGTTCAGCATGCCACTCCATTTACGCCGTTTACGCCTTTTATGACAAGTGACAAACTGTACAAACACAAATATATATCAGCTCAAACAAAGGCATAAAGTAAATGAGAGAAAAACGTTGCGCTGCGTAAGACAACAAAACGCATCACTAAGACAAGTAATAATACCTCATTAGCCGCATGTCATGAAAAGATGTTCTTGACACACCTGGGTCATACTTTGCAGCATCGATTAATTCTACCGTTGCAGCACACAGGTACTAACATTGGTTCCAGGCCGAAACATAACAGCACCGATAAGAACAACCTTAGAAAATACACTGTGAAATTAACCCATGTTTTATCTTATAACACACACATGAATTTACACATTCAAAGTTTTCATCTGAACTATTTAACAACATAATTTTTTTATTATTAATTTTAACATGAATTCAGCAGCACTTACAGGTAGGGTGGAGGATGTTGTTTAGGACAAGGCAAATTTATTTGGATAGCACATTTCAGTACAAGGACAACGCAGTGATTGATGATTAAAACATAGGAAAATAAAAACAAATTAAAAGCAATTTGGAATACTATGTAGAAAATTTAAACAAAATAAAACATGGGAAGATGGACACTAAAAGCAAATATTAAAAACAGTTGGACTACAAAGTTGAACTAATGATGTTTCAGTAAACAATTTAACTAGAACAGTCAAAGGCAATCCTAAACAAATGTGATTTTAATCTTGATTTAAAAGAACTCAGAAATCATTACTTTTACGGTTTTCTGGGAGTTTGCTAGGCGGGATTTTTGTAGATGTGACGTATCAGACAAGCAACTATTTTGATTCCGACAACAATGCCGGCTCGCAGCAAGGAAGTAAGCGGTAACATTGATGCTGCTATTTAATCAGTGTTGTCCAATCTACCGAATATTAATTATTTAAAAGAACACCAGAGAACGACTTTGAAGGTTTTAGCCAGTGGAAACGATGTTTTCGCCCATTTCCTGATTGGGTTTGGTAAGAGCTTGATCTTTCCTAATTTCAGCGTCACAGGTTGGTTTCGATGTGAGTAGTTGAAGTAGCACGTCGGTAAAGATGACTGACAAGTGGTTTATCCAATCATATGCAAAGATTTTTGAAAAAGGCCCCTCCTTCTGAAATATATCTCCAATGACGCAATCCTAGGTGGATGTGTGGAGCTCTGTGGAATGAAATCCATCTGGCAAGATTCAGGTATATAAAAAAAGCTAGCATTAGCCTAGCACTTTAGCAAACTTCTCCGCTTTAAAACATCATAAATGGGAACTGAACACTGACTTGAAAATATCTCTGTATTTGTAAAATGACTGAATCTAAGACCTTGTAGATGGTCTACAAGGCACTGAGTGGATGTTGGGGCAAAGTGCATTTAAGAGTTGCTGGTTAGGAAAGAACCATGTTGATCCCCTCAGGTCAACAGAGACCTCGTCACTTTGTGTTCTCAGAGGACGAGGACTAAATTTTTGGTTGTTTAATCTCTATGGTCCTCAGTTTTCCAACCAACTGAAAACCTGAGGCATATCTGATGGTTCTTCTAAATCAGGACAGAAAACTGTTTACTGTAGGCTTCCTAAAAATTGAGACTACTTTATCATTTCTATCATGTCTTGGCTTTTTATTTGTTCTGATTTACATTCATTTATGTTTATGAGAAGCTTAAAGTTTTTCTTGTCTTTCATGTTCTTTTGTTCTCCTGGGAAGCAGTTTGAATAACCGTGCATATAAATTGTGCTCTACAAATAAACTTGCCTTCTCTTGTTGCAGAGCCAAGCATTTATACATTTATGCAGCGTCAGTACGATCAGAAGAACGAACAGAAATCAGCCGAAGAAAATTAGAATACAAATCTAAACAGACGGCATTTTAAAATCTACAACAAATCCCCGACACCGACAGTAAATAAACTGCGTTGTTTTATTTCTTCTATCACTTTCATTTCAGATTATCCTCTGAATGTGTAGGCATGAATGTGTAAGTTACCTTAATAGTGACATATTGTGTAGTTAAAACACAAAACAAATCGTATCTTGTGGGTCCTAACTAGGAGTCAGTGAGAATTCAAACTAAGTAAAACAGTGGGACTTCCTGCCCAAGGACGTTCCTGAGTGCGCTGGAAAAGATGGCATACGGACGTTGCTCGCCTAAAGGGTTAATCTTGATGAAAAGCAAACAAACACGTCCATAAATAGGTGCTCTCCCTGCAAGGAGGACTTCATACGCTACAAGCTCATTTGAAATTCAGCTGAACATCTCACACGATGGTCGAACATACAGGGCTGACAGCGGGGGGTAAATTAGAGCTTGGAGATGAATTATCAGACAATTAAAAAAAAAAGTGAGGCAGAGCCAAAGAGAAACAGCACACAGATGACACTGGCAACGATTGCTGGAAGTCTTGCTTTTTCTGAATTATACGAATCTGTTTTATCTGCTGATGTTAAATGTGAAAAAGAAGGTTCATTTCAGAAGCTGTTTTTTTTTTTAAAGAAAATCAACAATTAGTTAAAATGCAAGACAAAACTGTTGACGAGGTGAAATATGTTTCTGTTCCCACTCCATCCTGTCTTCCAGGGGTATTCGGTTTGATTTCAATTAAAGATCCTGAGTGTGACTCTGAGAGAAAATGCCTGCCTTTAATTAAACAGTCCAAGTTCGTGAAATAAATTGTTGTTTCCCCACAACGTGCTCAATTTGATGAGCCCCAGTCTCCAACTTCATTATTGTGAATGAACATCGCCTCATACCCCTCAGGTCCCCGGCTCTGCAAACTGTTTGGCAAATAAAAAACATCATACCTCTTGAATATCATTAGTCTGCAGGGATACTGGATTAAGTGCGTGGGTATTTTGCGGACTGCAGGTGGCCTGCTCCGTCACTGATGAAGAGGTCAGGAGCTGGCGAGGTCCACGTGGTGCGATGCAGGCTGCTGCCTACTGGTCAATAATCTATTAAAAGACATCCCTCCCCCTTTTCTATGTGACTAATGCCTTTCACTGAGATGGTCTTCCAGAGGTTAATGCTGCTCAACTGACCCCAGGCCCCCCCCGATGAATACTGTCAATAGCTGATTCGGAAAAACTCTTCCTCATCCAAAAACACTCTGCTGGCCTAAACGTGTTAACGCCCAGTGCAGTTCTTTTTTTTTTCTTTTGACTCTGAAGTGTGAGGTTAAACTGTTTTTTTCATTTTGTTACATTTATGTCTTAGTTTTGCATTTGTGCCACACCTTTCCCATTTTCAGATCATGGATTGAATAATTTAAAGAAGAAGAAGAAGAACAAGAAGAAAGATCCTGAACTGTCCCACAGTGGGGAAATGCAGGTGTACCAGTAGCAACGAGGAACATTTCAAGATAAGAAATTATACAAAAATAATAATAAAAAATAATAAAAAATAAAAAATATCAATTAATATTAGTTAATAAAAAATATCATACTCATATCATTTAACCTAAGTAAATGTGCAACTGAGTAGGATTATATAAAAAAATTGCAAACTTACATGTATGTCTATTGGTCATAAAAATCACCAATAGACTATTTATAAGAATGAACAAATTGTGTAAAAACGGCAGAGATTTAAATACCTATGGAGTTTGCAGGGAGCAGCGATGATGATAAAGTCAAATTGCTGGGAGCAAGCATCTGATATAATGCTCTTTTTTGCATTCAGGATGCTGCAGTTCATCACTAAATAAATGTTCCACTTCTTCATGTCTAGAGTGGGAGAGATTGTCCAACAGAGACGTTTTTTTTGTTGTTGTTGCCACAGTCCTCCTGTCTCCCACCACCTGAGCTGGGTCAGGGTGGCATCCTAGAAACGTCCTGATGAGCTTACCCAACTGCTTCCTCCCATCTGTAAAAAGCCGCTGCTCCAGAAAACTACACCGTAAAAGATGTCTGATATCACCACAGAGTCAAAAAAGGAGTTGAAAAGCATCCCTTGCACTGCAAATGATTTCAACTTCCTTTGCAGGTAAAATGTTCTCTGATCCTTCTCCTAAAAAGCGTCAGCATTGTGCTCCAGTCCAGATTATTGTTCAAGTAAATACCCAGGTACTTGTATGAGTCCAGTCTCTCAATAAGCAGTTCCTTGGTTTCCCTCGCTTTGATAAGGAGATATTTCCGCTGGCACTAGTCAACAAAATCCTGTGTCCACTGTCTGTCCTCTGAGTTGTCCTCGCCTGTGAAGAGACCAGCTATGATGGCAAAGTCATTAAAGAACATCTGAAGATGGCAACCAGGAGATCAGATGGAGAAGTCTGCATTGTAAAGGAGGAACAGGAAAGGTACTAGTACAGTTCCCTGCAGGGTTCCTATACTGCAGACCAGCCTGTCAGAGGCACAGACCTTTCTCCTCACATACTGTGGGCAGACAGTAAACTATCCACATGGACAGATGATAGTCCGGTCCTGACAGCTCCAGCTTATCCCTCAGAAGTTCTGGCTGAATTGAATTAAAAGTACTTGAGAAATCAAACAACATGATTCTGACAGTGCTTCTAGGATTCTCCAGGTGGGTCACAGTTCGGCGCAGACGGTAGATCATGGCACCGTCCACCTTCATGCCAGGATGGCAGGCGAACTGCAGCGGATCCAACAAAGAACTCACCAGGGGACAAAGATGGTAGAGGGGTGGCCTCTCGAGGGTCTTTATCAGATCAGTGCTGCCGGCCTGTAACTGCTGAGGTCCTCTGGATGTGTGGTCTTGAGGCACTGGTACCACACAGAAGCTGTGGTACTTCCCCAGCTTCCAGCTCTTATTGAACATGTATCCCATGATGCAATTTTCAGATCATGGATTGAATCATTGGTCCTCTGTGACAGTCATAGCGTTTGATAACCAGTGCTGTCCTGCCCTGAGTTTACTCTTTTTCACCAGCTAGACAGTGAGATAACAACACTCCAATAAACAGACTTCTCTTTCCTTTTGCTTATTTATTATAGAATGAGAGAGTTAGAGGGAGTTCTAGGGCAGTTTCTAAATTTAATCCAGTGTAATTTACAAAAGGCAAACCCTATCTTAAATCTTTTTTTAAACTTCCCCAACAAAGTTGTCCTTGACCTGCCTGCTGTCTTCCTATATTTTGCTGTCTTCGAGTTGCTGTTTATTCCCTTATGTTCTACTATGAAACTCTGAGATGTTCACACAACAGCTACATTAATAGTGGGATTAAATTACACTTTCTTTACTGAATAAATAACTTTTAAAGGCAATTGGTTAATACAGATTTTTATCTAGGGGCATTGGAGTAAATACGGCTGAGTACAAATGGACGCCCAACCTTTCAGATGTTAATTTGTAGAAAATTAGAAAAGTATGACAGTCCTTCAACTCTGCTCTGTTTTGTGTTTGTCTATAACATAAACATGTTGCAATGACAATAAAGATGATTAATGATTAGTTAATTAATCAAAAAATACTGAATTATGGTTATTATTATTCGTCTACTTCATTGAAAGGACTATTAGAGATGTCCCAAAGTCAGCCAACTCTTTGGCCGCGAAATGCCGTTGGAAATAAATTACACATCATGCAAGTGACCTCAAATTGATGTATGAAGTTATCCTCACAGTGTCTGTTTTCACTTCAAGGA
Organism: Fundulus heteroclitus; assembly: GCF_011125445.2. Taxonomy (NCBI): domain Eukaryota; kingdom Metazoa; phylum Chordata; class Actinopteri; order Cyprinodontiformes; family Fundulidae; genus Fundulus; species Fundulus heteroclitus. Next base: position 7,465,103 of record NC_046370.1, on the reverse strand, counting down.
AAACATCCCACCTCTGTCTGAACTTCGATGAGACTGATCGGCCTCCAACTGCGTTTGAGGCTTCTTCAGTCGTAAAGGTGCCTCCCTGGAATATGCGACGCACTGGTCTCTGTACAGCTTCCCGAATGGTAGAACATCATGTTTTGTCACAAGCCTCAGCCGCAATTAAATTACGCCACAATTCCTAAATCGGATTGGCTCGGCTAACATGTGGCCTCGTTTTTTCCCCTTCCCCTTTTGTCCTCTGCCAACCTATTTCAGAGACAGTTCCATTAGAAGAAGTGAATGATATCAAATATTTATCCTTAAGACCGCGTCGGCACAACATTTCATTCAAATGTATTTTCCGTTGTGTGTGTAAAAAAAAAAAAAAAAAAAAAAAGTTAGATTTTGCTAGATTAAAGAAATTCACAATACTCAATGGATTTCCAACACTACTGTCATACCAAATTTTATTGGGAACCAAAATCTATGACGGGAAAGCGATCTCTCTTTGTTTCACTGCTCTGTCTCAATAAATCACCTGCTGCCTTCGCGAGCAGAAAGTCATTTGAAATTCTAGCAGCAGATCTTGTCTGAGTGCGATGAGGACCACGGGCAGACCTCATGTCTACGTGTGGAGCAGAAGGAAATTAGCTGCACCTGAATGACAAGGCAAAAGGCTCCTACCCCCAGAGGGACTGTGATCTACACACAAACTCCCTTTTAATAGACTTACACCTCATTTGGCCTCTAAAGCTTGTTGAAGGGTCCCAGAGGACGGGGAAGGGGGGGGAGGGGGGGGGGGAAGCGGGCCCCTCAGAGGTCAGCACGCTGCTCGCTGTAAACCAGCTGCAGTGAAAGGGAGAGCTTGATTAGATGGCCATTCACACCCAGAAGGGGACAATGCTACATTTTGCCTTGCTGAACAAGAGGGACATTTTGTCTGGCCTGTCGCGGGCAATATTTGTTATGTTGAGGAAAGCTGTTTGAAAGTGCTCAGAGGAGACCGAGCGATGCTTCGTTCAAAGACGGCTAGCTGCCGGTGTTCAAACAGACGATCCGTCACCTTCTGTTTAAACACCAGTCTGGTTTCCTGCGGGTTCGGAGGAGTTCAGCGCGATTAAATCTTTGCAACATGCAAAGTTAACTTAGTGAAAATGTCCACTTTTGAGAAAAGTTAGACCTTACTAAAAAAAAACACCTACGTACATAGAAACACACACAAAAAATGTATCCATGTTCCACATCTTGCCATTAGACTTATTCATGCAAAATGGTTGAAAAGGCTAAGCTTGGAGATTTTTTCTTTTCTTTTTACAAGAAATATGTCTGAAAAGTTTGGCATGTATTTGTAACATGCTCCATTTATTCCTGTTCCTCTAAATAAAATCCACTGCAACCAGTTGCCTTCAGAGATCACTTAGAGTCCACTTGTGTGAGTTTTTTCTCAGAATACACCCAGTTGCTTGGTGAAGGCCTCTGATGTTTGTTAGAGAAAATTAATGAACAACTAACATCGTACAGGCCAAGGAACACACCTGACAGGTCAGGGAATAGGTAGTGGAGAAATTTTTAGTAGGATTTGGTTATGTTTACATTGTTGAGATTGCTTACATTTCAATTGATTACAAAAAATAACAGCTGCACCTTATCCTGCCATTTATTGTCATTTACTGCAATTTACTGTGATATTCTCAAGCTGTATTCTCAAATTTCGTTCTGTACGCACTCTGTGCATACAAAATGACAATAAAGTTGCCTTTCAACATCCCACAGACCTATGTTCAATCCACCATCTAAAAATAGACAAAGTGTGGTACAACTAGACATGGATGTGTAATTGACCGAGCAGAGGAGGAGAGCAATGAGCAGAGAAACAGCCAAGATGACCATCCATGGTGACTCTGGAGGAGCTCCTCAAACCCACAGCTCGATCTGGGGTGGAATGGCTGATTTAAAGAGTCAACCCAAATCAAAAATTTATTCCAATGCAGACCTTAACAATGGGAGGTCACAGATGCTCTCCATCCATTCAGACAAATCTTAAACTGTTTCGCTAGCAACGCATATAAGAGTTTTATTTGAATGTCACTAAATTATTGTAACTTTGAAGACAATCTTTATCACGATTATCACAAATGCTATTATAAGTAAAGCATGTTATTGTTATTATTATTATTATTATTATTATTATTAGTAGTAGTAGTACAATTTCTTAATTAATTTATTTCTTTTCCACATTTTAGTTTATAAGGTTCCTGTTTATACTGTATATAATGGGCATCTTTCTATCTTTCTTTCTTTCTTTCTTTCTTTCTTTCTTTCTTTCTTTCTTTCTTTCTATCTATCTATCTATCTATCTATCTATCTATCTATCTATCTATCTATCTATCTATCTATCTATCTATCTATCTATCTATCTATCTATCTATCTATCTATCATACCCACTTTTTAGTCAGAGTAGATCCTCAGAATTACTGACCAATAGTGGATATATTTTAATCTATAAACATTTATAAATGGAAATTTAACTTGTGTGCCTGATTGGAAATACTGCCTGTCTGTTTTTCTTTGTTCAGTTTTTTTTTTTTTTCTAAACATAAATCTCTCGGTGACATCCAAAACATTGATGCTTAATTATTTCTGAGGAGGCTTTCTGCATAGCCCCCGTATCCCCGGGTTAATTCAGAAACATTCCCCCGTCTTCCCAGGGGTATAGAGTTTGCATTTTAAGTGAGGCCCAGCACAGACTCCCAGCAGCATTTTAACTTCCTAAGTTGAAGTGTGGCTGGGGTTAAGTGGTCCCTGTGCTCACGGCACCTATCTCAGCCCAAACATGACAGCTGGGGACTTGACTGTTACTATGGAAATCACCCCCACCTCCTCCTCTGGGCCTGTCCACCCGCGAATGTGCTTGAAAATGCCCCAGACTGCTCACTTGAAACCGTACAAGTCCCTCTTCCCTTCCCTGTGTTAACGAGTCAGTTTTTTTTGTGTTGTTCTGCCTTGTTTCAAACTATATTTGCTGTATTAATGTGGAAAACTGCTTAGGGTCAACACTCAGGTGGATTTTTTGATAAAACATGAGGATCCCATCCCTGTAAGCAGAGTTGAGACATAGATGTGAGGCGAAGTCTGTTTGACTTCACAAAATAAAGAAAATAAAAGTAGTTGCTCTTATATGTCAACATAGTCATTGGCCGATATATTGATTCAAATTGTAATTTGTTAACAAATTAGTTCTGACAGGCAGGAAGAGCTACGGACAGGCAACTCTGGTCCTTTTCAACTGTACAGGGAGTAAAGGGCTTTACGGTTTAAAGTATTTTCTTTATTCTACTCAAAGTCTACTTTTTGGAAATTTGGTGAACTGTCTCTGATAAATATTATTTATCAGCGGAGTTCATCTGGTTTTCATCAGAGATTCACCCAACTTGTAACCGAAATAAAGTATGGTGTACTATAACCTTTCCCCCCAAAAAACATTGAATGATTAATGTAATTATCCATAAAAATTTAAAAATTTTTTATGACTGTCTTCATATATCAAGAAAAAACCCTAACTAGAAATAAACATATACGGGTACAAAATGGCTTCAACACATGGACACAAAGTGGTTTGTTTGCGGATTTTAAAAGGATGTACAATGAAAAAGAAAAGAAAAAGAAAACCCACCTTGGTCAATTCTCAATCGCTAATTTTCATTGGTTGAATTTATTAGTTTTCATTTGTGATGCTGTATTAAAAAACAAACAAACAAAACAAAAAAGAAAAACAGCAACATAAATCAGAGGCTTTACATTTGGGATGTGTTAACTTTAACATGTTAGCTGTCAGGGAGGAAACTTCGACACCTTAAAGAGAAAATATTGACTAAGAATCTCTTCCACTGATTTGGGTTGATAACAATGCAGTTGGGCAATATATCACTGTGCTCTGAGGAAGCTCACATTATTCCATTGTTCAGAGGGGGATCTTATTGCTCAAAGGAACCAAACAAATGATTGTGATTTATTAAGAATTATTTTATTTTTTTTAGGTATGTTGCAAAGATGCAAACAAGTTTGATGGCACCAAGGATATCAACAAGATTTGTAAAACACTTTAAAACAAGTTTTGATGTTCTTTTGGGGTAAATATGACATCTGACAGAGTATTATTCCTTTTAGTCACAGACTAATTGCCTGTTAAATTGTTCTCTTTGCATTATGCACTCTCAGAGGAACTGTTAGCCAAGGTAAAGAATCTTCAAAGTTCACTGGTAAAAATTTATTTATTTTTTTGAGCTCAGTCTCCATTACCATTAAAGTGTATCGCCGTGCCTAAATATTAATCGGGAGTGGTGCAAGACAAAACTCCCTTTTCTATTCTACCATCACAAACAGACATGCAGAGTTTACCAAAAATCTACTGGGACTTTAACTGGAGCCATGTGCTTTTTAGATTGAGCTTTTTGAATTAAAAAAAAAACTCCCTGTGGGTTTTTAGTGAGACAAAGGATGAAAATGTGGGAAAGCACCTTAAGAGCACTGTAATGTACAGTGGAGTATCTGACACTGTTGGACTGTTTTGCTTCCAAAAACCCTGTGAACCTTGTTTAAGTGCATTGTATAATTTTTTTAGAGGTATTAAGACCTTTTTTAATGAAAATATTGCGACCTGTGCAAGAAAGCTAAAAAGGGGTGGCCAGTGGATCCTTCAACAAAAAAAATGACCTCCCAAGAAAGGCCCAATCAACACGGAAACAATTTACAAGACACAAACTCTACGTTCTTCAATAGTTATCACAGAAAACCTGTGAAATAAGACACGGGAAGAAAGCAAAAGAGACAGTTTAGAGTTTTAGTTTTAAGATGGTGCAATGGGAATTATCAAAGATCAGTCTTTCTGTATGCCTCAGTGTTGTGAAATTTACAAACAAATAGCGACTAAGAGATATCCTGCTGGCAAAATCAGATGTACGGCGTCGTGACTAAAGGGCGTCAATAATTGTGTCAACACTAGTTTTAAATAAAATCTACCATATTTTAAAATAACTTTTTATCCCTACTGAGTAATTATGCTCTAATTGAAGGGTGGATAAAAAAAAATAAAAAAGTTTTCATTATGGGATTATACTACAAGAATGAAAGACAAGACACATCTTTACCAGGAATGCGAGTAGATACGGCCACCACTAGTTGTATTTTTGACCCTTCAATAAAAACCTGTTGTCACCTTGCTATAACTCAAGAAATCAACAAAGAGGGAATATAAATGGAATCTGCTCTTAGGCTAATGAAGAGAACACAAGTTATTAAAGTTGTATCAGCGTTTGGCTGAGAGCATGCAGGTGGGAGCTGACAGTCTTGTGCCAGCCGTTCTCCGCTCAGCCCCTCTTCCCCGGGGCAAAGCGCTAGCCTGCTGAGAACACACATGAGCGGCCTACGCGAGGGCCGAGGCTGGGATCCCAACAGCTCCAACCGACGCTCCCTCCCCCTCCTGCCGACATCTCATTCGTCATGCCGTGTGTTGGCACAGCGAAGGATAAACCGGTCCGATCTGTGGGACAGGCGGCAAAGGGCACATGAGAGCAGCTTTCCCACCGGAGCCCCTGGACCAGCACATTCAGATTAGAGGAAATTTGTTCCACAATATTGTGGCCTCCTGCTTTCCAAGGCTGGGCCCGCACAGAAGGCAGAAGGCAGAAGGAGAGAATTGGGCGGTGGCCAAACCTTTTCAACGAGCTCCTCGTTCACGCCACATGTGCCGAGCTCGACTCCCCACTGATCCTGCTAGCTTTATAGCCTCCCTGCCTGATGGAACAAATGCTACACTGCAGAAAATAAACTTATCTCATTTGGATGACAACACATTCCCCCAGGTTATAATGTTGCACCATTTTGAAAAGGCAGACAGGGTCAATTGTACACTTCCAGCTCAACCAGAGAGTTTTTTGCTGTGAAAATGCCTGTCTCACCACATGCCTGACAATGAATTTGGGACAATTTGCCTTATTGACTCCCTTGGAGCTTAGACTAAAGAGTTCCCTTAGGGTTTTGATAGCATGCTCTTTTTTTTCTAACATATATTTCGAAGGGACCCTCCCATTTTCTTTTTGTGAAGAAGCAGCAACTCATCTTATTTTCATCCAGTACATCACAATGTGTGTGTGTGCGTGTTTTGAGGAGGACGTATCGCATGATTGATGACCTTTGTAGATTATCCCCAGTACAAAAGCCATCATTGAACAGCAGGGCTGCCATTGTGTGTGGGATGTCTCCCATTGATTTAAGTAGTATATTTTCATGATCTATAAAGAGGCCAGCTGGAGAGAAAATTGTTTGCTCTCAAACATTTAGTGTCTAAAAGCCATCACACTTGTGATTAGAAAATGATCACCGCTCTTCCACTTCTTTTTTTCCCCTCATTGAACAATACTCCAGTTACAGCCTTGTGTGCATAGTAAGACAGATAAAATAAACCACGTGCATTACATCTAAAATGCAAACACCAAGTGATAAAAAAGCAAACATTGTCACCCCTGTGGTCTCTACATCACAAATATGATCTCATTTGCGGCACTTTGAACATTTTATCAATTTTACCTTTCCCTCTTCCGCTTTTATCTGCTTTGCATTCAATGCCCCAAGAAGACCCATGCATTTAAGTAAATAATGCTCTAGCATCATAGTTCTATGATTTCTATGATATCATGCCATGCAAGATGTGATCTCCATCTAAGCCAGTCTGCCAAATACGTTTGTGGACATCTCAGAAAATCCATGCCATATAGCAGGGGGTTTCAAATTCATTGAATGTGAGCCTCCCCTTGGAATAGGTAAAGATAATAAAAAAAAAAGGAATAGGTAAAGATACCCCCCCCCCCCCCCCAAAACCACAAACCTACCCCACACAGGTCCCTGCAGTAAAAGCATCTTTCTTTTGTGTTCCTTGAATGCTGTGTTTCAAAAACAACTGATAGCCCAACACATGTTTTTTTAATTGTATTTCTTTTAACAAAGTACATTCATAAAAAAAAGCCTATTCATAAAATATCTATCCAAATATTTTCATTTTACATGCTACTTTTAGTGAAACATCACGGACTGAGGGCTTAGTTTTAAAACTGAGCTGTCATTAGAGCAAATTCATAAACGATTGTTTTTAACAGCAGACAAACTGAACTAAACAGACGCCAATGTCAAACTGAACTCACGTCAACAGGAGACGTCAATTGAAATAATAATAAAAAAGATAACCAAAATAAACAGACGTCAACATGTTCCACATCCCGATTTACTTTTTAGGCTAATTATACACAATTTAATCCTATTGCTATTTTAACAACCAAGCATTTTATTAGATCTTATCTGATGTATTTCTGATGTTTGTCACTTTGTTTTACCTTTTTTTAAAGTGCTCTTTAAATAATGATGACAATGATGATGATTATGATCAGAATAAACTTCTTCAGAATAATCACCTCGCAGAAGCTGGAAAGAAAAGAAAAGAGCCTTTTCACACCTCACTTAGTAACTCTAATATTTTAGTCTAAATATTTTAGCCTAAATATTTTAGGCTAAAATATAAAACTTTTTAATTGTTTTTCTTCAATCCCTTGGTGATGTTTAGTCATTTCTGCCAAAGGCTGCAGCATTTTGATTTAATCCATCTGAATGCAGTATTTGCAAGGCCTACTCTGATTGGATGGGGAAAAAAAACCTGTCTGTGATTGGCTGGTGGAGTGGACAGTAGCGCGAGCAAAGTAGCTCGTGGGCAGAGATGGAATTGAGCGCAAGGAAAGTGGGTTGAGAAGAGTTTTTCAGAGTTGAGTGCGTGCCAGACCGGTTTTGAGCATTGAGAGTTGTCTCACTGCGCGCTTAGATCGGTTCCTGCGCGCTCAGACAGAAGGCACGAATATCGCTACATAGTTTCACAGAATTGAGCGGCAGCTCTCTCTTCTTCTCTGTCTTCTCTCGTCTCCCCTGTGACTCTTTGGCGCCCCCCAGGGGAGGCGCGCCTCACCTATTGAAAACCACTGCCATATAGCAAACATTGCTATTGCGATGGCCCGGATAACACACAGGCATCCATGGTATATACTTCTGTACTTTTTGATGCCATAGTTACTGCTCACCTGTACTATATGGAAACTATATAAATTATACTGAAATGTCACTTTAATGACCCAACAACCACATTGGTTAATCTCATGCTATACTGTGCAGACACTCTGTCTGCAACAATGAAGGTTCCCTCACTTTGACAAGCTAATTGCTTGGTGTGATTTTACTGTGCATCTAAGCAATGCTTATGATATCTTTTTAAAATACATTTAAATGTGTTTAATATCACTATTATTGCCACCTGCAGCTCCAACATACTGTAGGTGTTACTGTGTTCTGTTTCTCCTTTGCCAATTCATACCATAATTTTATGCTCAATGCCATTTTGTCCCTTCATCCTGTACTTCCAACTCAAACATTTAAACCGCCCGTTTTATATCCATCTACACAGAGGTTGGTAGAGTAGACAAAATTGTACTCCAATAAGATTAACAGTACTCCGTTATGTTTTTATGCGAGTAGAAGTAAAAAGTTATTATTCAAAAGAATTACTAAAGTAGGAGTAAAAAGTATCAGGTACATACACTACTTAAGTGCTGAGCATTTAAGTTGTACCACACACAGACACTCCAGGTGATTAGAGTAGCAAGAAATTATAGAGATGGACTGCAAAACAAAACATTGTACACATACATGCAGTACGACAGGTACCAAGGCATATCCTAAAGTTGCAGTGAAATATGTTATTTTATTCCACCTGACACATTCTACTTACCAGTTATATATAATGAAATTTCACCCCAGTGAATAAAAGATTATTTAATTGTGAGTGAAACTCTCGTAAAATCAACTTTGTAAACCCTTCAGGAGCATGGATCAGTATTTTTTTTGTGCCTGTTTTTCCTAATCCTGATTTTAAACAGTCTTGTTTAGGAAAAAAGGCTTAGTAGGTTTTAAAAGATGGAAATATCTGGGTGTGTTGAAATTACTTGTCCTTTAGGAGGAGATGTTCAAATCTTTTTCTCAACTTCAAAAAGGTTTTGATCTCCCTGAAACTGTCTTTTTTTTGTTATATACAATCAATTCCAAGTTACAAAAGTGATCTAATTGTAAAAAAAAGAACCTTTCAGAGATATTACTGAAAGCTAAATCAATAGATACCAGTCTATTCTCAAATAGTCTTAAATGGTTAAAGTAACTCCATTGTTTGTTGAGGTATTTAACAATTACCTTTAGATAAAGAACTGAGGCTGATACTCTAACAATTTACATTCTATGCTTTGCACAAACCTTCAACTATCCAATTAAGCATTTCAATTCTGTTGTTTTTACATATATGCTTCTTGTTGCTGAAAAACTTGTGTCTCATTTCTAGTAGTCATTGTGTCATCAACTGAATACAAACTATTTACTTTCATCTTTTAATGTCTTAAAATGCAGGATGACACAGAGTGGCTAAACTGGGGTGTCCTTCTCCTTAGACACTTGTAAATGATCAGAACCACAGTAACTTTTAATCTCTAATTACAGTACTAGAAGCTCCGTGGAGATAAGAAATTAAGTGTCCATTCTTTCCTCAGCATCCGAATCTTTTGTTATGCTCTCTTTAGTCAGCCTTCACATTCATTCCAATAATAGAGCTCTCATCTCCTCAGCGGATCTATTAACCACAGATTTGTTTTAATCTCACTGACATCCTAAAAAGAGGGGAGCTCTTTTCACACAAAAGAGCCCAGAAGAGCCATGAAACAAAACGTGAATAAAAAAGCCTTTCATTATATACAAATTAATTCTCTCCTGAGCCATTGAGTCTCCATCTTCTGGCAAAGAATTGGAGTGTCCTAATTGCTTTCACTTAGCCTCCGTGCTTCTCAGCTATCAACTTGCTTCTATTTAATTCAAGTGCCACAAGATGGGGAGAAAGTAGCCACTATGGCCCTGGAGCATAATAGACAGTGGAGGGGATACTCCCTCCAAATTGGAAAACACTGGGCTATAGATTAACAGAAATGAATACCATTAGCTTGGCAATGAGGAAGTAATTTTCCCCCTTAGGTGTTTTGAGAGGCAGTGTCGGCCTCCGAAGGGGTGGCAACTCTGGTTGATCACGCTGTTCTTAGCTGACCCTTATTAAATATTTAAGAGCTGGGGGATTTGGAACAATATTTAGAATTAATTTGCACTTTTAATAAAAAACAAAAATGACATGATTTGTCAAAATACTGATTGAATAAAGAATATTAAAGTCATTCATGTCATTAGATTCAATCAAAATCAAATAAATATATATTTTTTTCTGTAATGTGTCAGCTGATCTTGAAAGCAATGCTTGGGGACTATCAAAAATAAGCACAATACATGCATTAAAACTAGTCAGAAAATAGGTTTCTTGATATTTAGTCCTTGATTATTAAGCAATTCTTTTCCAGTTGGGACAATAAAATGTGCTTCGGAAACATGAAACTGCATTGGCAGCTGAGGTATTACTGTACTCACGTTTCAAACCCGAATTTGTCCAAACCTTGTTTTGATGCGTGTCTCCAGGCAGCAGTCTGATTTGTATAGAAGATATGGCAAACATCTGCAGACATGAGACTGTTCACTGATCTTGATCAGCAAAGGCTGTTTTCACACTCCTGCAGCTCAGAAGACGAAAGTGAATGACAGGTGCATGAAATAAAACCCGTCTTAAACAAGAGATTTTACTTTTTGATTTTGTAAGCGATGTTCAGCATGTTTATGTTTCCCCGGGCTTTGAGCTCGCCTGCACGCTCTTGGAAACCTGACAGGCATTATGACTACGTGAGTGCTGTCCAAGCCCCGCAGGCACTTCTTTCTCTTCGCTTCAGGTTAATCAGCTGTAATTTAAAATCCAAAAATCCTGACAGTACACTTTCTGATGCAATTGCCTGCAGGTTCTGCATGGCTGTTTGGATCAAAGACTTGTTATCTCTTCTATTGAGCTGTTTTAACCTCTGTCCACTTTCATCACAGGATGGCAGCAGTGAATTTCCGAAGCAATCAGGACTAACGTTTCCTGGCAGATATGGACGACCACACTTCGACAAGCAAATATGCAAGGCCGAGTAGAGTATTAAATCGGCGCAAATAAGATACCGAATACCAAGTCGTCGTCAAAAGATTTCCGAGTTCAGGGGAGGCACCTGGTGAGACTGGACGTCGTATATGGACAAGTTTTAAAATGTAGAGTCTGTTTTTCTGTTTGCACTCTAATGGGCTCTAAATGCAATCTTTTTTAATTTTCTTTGGCTTTCTCTCGTGTTGTGATACTTTTAAATGTTATTTCCTTTGAACAGGCATGACATTACATTTAACTAGATTAAAACCCCACATCTTTATTCGCCTTCACATTGGTTGTTCATCATCATGGTAGCTCCTCTCGTCGTCTCTTGGCAAACCGGTGGTGGAAACATAATTTCAATGCATTCTCAGGAAAGAATCTCAGGTAATCGAGTATATTGCACAAATTACAGAATTTAAGACAGTGTTCGCTCCAAAATTTGCAAGAAAAACAAACAAACCCTTAAACAATTTTAATCTCCGTCTTGTTTTGAAACTTTGATGTTTGTGCTCAGTTTAGTTGTGCTATATTTGCAAACCATAATAGCATGCTTGTTTCAAACACCACTTCTTTCGCACTAAATCTTATCTCATCTGACAAGACTGTTTTGGATGATAAAATCGTAAAATCGAGTATATATAGTATATTGCACAAATTACAGAATTTAAGACAGTGTTCGCTCCAAAACCAGACTGTTTTGGATGATAAAATCGTAAAATCGAGTATATCGAGTATATTGCACAAATTACAGAATTTAAGACAGTGTTTGCTCCAAAATATGCAAGAAAAAAAAAAAACTTAAACAATTTTAATCTCCGTCTTGTTTTGAAACTTTGATGTTTATGCTCAGTTTAGTTGTGCTATATTTTTGCAAACCATAATAGCGTGCTTGTTTCAAACACCACTTCTTTCGCACTAAATCTTATCTCATCTGACCAGACTGTTTTGGATGATGAGTATTTAAATTACGAAAAGCTAAATCCCACCAATCTCTGTTGCTCAGCATTTTTTTATACTCAAGATGAAAACACTACATTCCTCTTTTTTTGTGTGACGCCAAGCCTTGGCCCTCCCGGGGCCTGGAGAAAAGAAATTGGCTAACATCCTAAAGTTGGGTAATCTCTGATATTTTGGGTAAATTCTCCCTCTCTTTGATGGGGTGAAGGATGAGGTGAGGGTACATCTGAGGGTTTTTTTTTGAACACTGAGGCGCACCAGCTGTGTTTATGGATTCCCTACGCACCTGCTGGGGCTACAGAGCAAGTGCACAGAGGGGATTAAGCACTGGGGCACTGTGGCACTGGGAGAAGTAGAACAAGGAACAACAGATTCATGTTAAGGAAGCATGTCAACACATCCCCGGTGGGTGTCTGCGCCTAAGCCATTCACCATTAACGATGGCAGAGGAGGTTTTCAAACTCGGCATAAGCTCTTCTGATTTTAGCTGTTAGTCAAATGTGGCTAGCTGAAGAGGAGATGTGCCAATCTGCGAGTAAAAGAAAGTGTTTGGAGACGTAAAATGAATAAACGCCCTGAGCAAAACAACTCATAACCATAGATTTTTTTCACAATATTTCATGTTACAACCAATAATGTGACTGTGTATTATTCGGTTTTCCGTGCGACAAAAGAATGTTGAAGAGTTGAATGAAAATTGTGTGCTTTCCCTTTTCCTTTATAATAAATAAAAAGATAAAAAGTGTGGTATGAATTTCATCTAAGTTCCCCCGAGTCACTGCTTTCCCAATAGTCTCAGTGGCAAGTCTTTTGAGGGTTATGTCTCCATTAGTTTTGCACAGGTCTTGCCACAGATTCTGAATGCGATTTATTTTTGTGCTTTTGGATATTGGAATAACACATGAATGTGCTTTGATCTAAATCATTGAGTTCTTGCTCTGGACGTATGTTTAAGGCCGTAGATGAACCTTTGCCCCAATCTTAAGACATTTGCAGGTTCACCCATCTATTTCCCAGCATCATCCTACCACCACCATGTATCACTGTGGGTATGGTGGCCAGTCTGGTGTGTTCCTTGGTCTTCATTATTGTTTTTTTTTTTTTTTTTTTTTTTTAAACTGATCCTCTTACAAAACCTCCGAGGCCTTCACAGATTTGCTGTATCTATTTTGGGATTTAAATACAGAAGGGTGCGTTCTTAAGAAAGTTGGTTGCAAAGGATTTTATTTAATATAGGAGTATCAGAGTAAATTCCACCCTTTTCTGATTTTTATTTGTAAAAAAAAAGCTGTTTGTATCATTAAAAATAAATAGAAACATCAAGCAGTGTATACTTCTGCCGGGCGCTCGTTGGTAAAGTAAGCCTAAGGAGATTAAAACTATCGAGCATTTAAATGTAGCATCTACAGACATTTGCGTTTTGCTGGAGTGTGCTAGTTCTTGATTACAATGTTGACATTTTACTTGGAATTAACCTGATTAATGTCACTGAGCATAAAAGCCCGTAGCTCAGCAGTTCACATGATCACAGGAGATGGATTAAGAAAGAAGGTTTTCAAATTGAATATACCTCTCCCTGTTCAGCATGCTAATTGTGCCATTTACCACCACTTGAGTCACTGACCAGCGCTATTTAGTCAAACTAATGATGATGCACAATACAAGCCATCCCTTGATAATTAAACTAAGGTTCCGTGTCTTTTTCTGTATTATCTTTTTTTTGTGTGTCTGCTGTGTGAACTGACAAATTTCCACATAGAAATATGGAGCAGCAGCCACTTTGTCTTCTTAAAATACTCGTGATATCATTAAAAAATACCTATTTCAAGTTTTAGATCCCTTTTCTTTCACTTGTTATTCCCCAAAAGTCAAAACTGTAACCCGTTCAGTGTCTTCACATTTTATTACAATGTTTCATCCACAAAATTCTGTGTATCTTTTGGGGTGGGGTGGGGGGTATGTGACGGGGCAACACATGGTAGCACATAATTGTGAAGTTGAAGGAAAATGATCCATATATCTTCCACAGATGAAAATCTCCAAAGTATGGCATGCCTTTGTCTGTTGCCCCTGTTATTCTGTTGCTACTCAATAAAATCCAATGAGACTATTTGCATTGGAGTCACCCAATTAGAGAAACAAGAAGGTCCATTTTCATTTTCCCAAAAGCCATGTAGAGGACAGCAAACACATAGAAGAAGATGCTCTGATAATATAAAACCAAAATGTAACTCTTAGGCCTACATGCTTAGTGTTATGCGTGGCCATCTCCACTGCAAAGCATGATGATGGGAAGATCTTGCTGTGGGGATGCCTTTCTTGAGCAGGGACAGAGAAGTTTATCACAGTTAATTGAGGAACAACAATGACACATCCAATGGGATCTACAATGGAATGGTTTAGATCAAAGCACTTGCATTTATTTTTTAGCAAGGTCCGGTCAAAGTCCAGACCTAAATCCAATTAAGAATCTGTGGCAGGACACGAAAACCGATGCTCACAGACAATCTACATCCCAGCCGACTCAAGCTGAACTGTTTTGCAAAGAGAAAAATGGGTAAAAATTTTTATTTCTAGATGTACAGCATTGGTGGGGTCATAACTAAAAGAAAATCTGCACAGCTGTTAATCAGCAAAACCTGGTTCTACAAAATATTCATTCAGGGGGCTGAATATAAATGCACAACGCACTCGTTTTTGAAAGCTTAACAAATGTGTAGGAATTTGTGTTGGTCGATCACATGAAATGCTAATAAATTACATAAAAATTTGCGGCACTGATACTGGTATGAATACTTTTGCAAAACAATGTGATACAGTTAAGTGATCACACAACAAGTGCCTCAAAAATGTCTTTAAACATAATTGCGGATCTCATCAGCTTTTTTATAGTTACATAAAGTTTGAATGTGTTCAAAATGTAAATTTCTTTGAGTTTTTAAGCCTACAACTTAAAAACCTAGGCCTCTTAAACGCTGACATGGTTAAAGTTACAAATGGACGTAAACCTTTCCTTTATTTAACCCTGAAAGCTGTAGCTGTCTTACCTTGAATTAGGAGAGCTCCAAAATTTCAACCCCACCCCCCCTTTGAGACTGTGCAATCAAAATGCAGATATACAGTGAAGCTTTCCCTGCCCCGGCCTGACTGACTCTGACATTACTGGGGCTTTTAAAATGATGCGCCCATAAATCCCCCGGTAAACATGTTACATTTGTTCTGAGGCAGAATGGCTCTGCAGAGCTCTTCCTCTGCGACGGCGAGCCTGATCGAGCCCGGGAATAAGTAAATGAATAAATAGGCTGATGCTGAATTTTCCCCTCACTTGCCTCCACTGACACAAATAGGATCTACAGTAATTTATAATGCTGTTAGAGAGGCAGCTCACTCTCTAACCAAGGTGTCTGTCACATTGCTTGCAGGAGGCCTTTCAGTGCTGGAGTGGAGAACCTGCAGCACAGTTGACATTCTGCTTTGCTATTCCGCGCACACAGCCCAAAGGCTAAGTGACATCAAGCCTCATTATTGTCATCACATGCCACATTTGTAACTGCTTAGCGAACAAATTGTGATAAAATAGGCCGATGCCCCCTTTGAGCTTCTCTGGCTGATCAAGCTGGACTTTCTATAATGTTGGTAAAAGAGAAAAGGGGAGATAGGAAGGCTTCTTTTTGTTGCAGAAATTCACATTTTATATCATACACCGTTTTGTTTAACAAATGGCTTCAAAACAGCAGCGTTAAGATTGTTTGGAGCTTGAAAGCTAGAAAAACTTGGCAGACAACCTGACAGGACTTGATTAAATTGATGTTGAAGAAGCCCTCATTGCTTTTAATTGGACTGCATTTATGTAGCAGTTTTCTAGTTATATGGACCACTCAAGGCACCTAAGAATAGAGCCACATTCACCGATTGGCACTCACTAACATGCACACGTTAATACAATGATCTGCAGATTGGTATTTACATTGGGGTTAGGTGCCTTGCCCATGGGCACAAGGATATGTGACAGAGGGAAGCTGGGAAAACCAAACCCACAGCTTTTATCTTGTCCTGTCTGGCAGTGTAGCTCTCATAATTGCTTACTTAGTGCCAAAGCAAGCCCAGCAGACTTACTTTCACAAGTGGAGCATTACTGCTTTCGCATTAGTTCTCTGTTTGATACATATGCAAAAACCTTTATTGGATATTATTTTTGGGATTTTTTTCAAATTCAAAGGACACAACAACGGAAAGGTAAAAGAGAAAGAAAGGAAGAGAAAATTATTAGGCAAAACGTTAAAAGGAGTAGAGGAAAAAGAGAGCGCAAGATAACATCCTTGGAGTCTGCTTCTACACCTGCAGAGAGAGACATAAAGAGAACAGAAAAAAGTATCACAGGTACCAACACTTTTGATTACATCAGTGAAAAATACGCATTATTGTTTGACGCAAGATGTATTTAGTGACAGCCAATGCTAACTTTAGGGTTTTCTGTATAGAAGTTTATCTGTAAGCGCCTGGATCCAAGCACCTGTGGGTGTTTGTGAGAGTGTGATTGTGTATGTAAGGTTTACCCATAAGAAAAATGCTCAATAATGGTTGTGAAAACTATGCCCCCCATGGCACGAGACAGACACCGGGTAGACCAAATCCCCAGACGTCTGAAAGGGTCCCCAGAGCACTGAAACCCAAGAGGGACCAACACAGAGATAGCTGCATCCCCCATGCCAGAGAAGAGCAGAGGACACACCCAGGAAACCCACCAGCAGCCACAGCAGAAGCCCCCAGGGACTTCAACAACGAGCCCGCGGGTTCCACCGGCAGACCGCTATATCACAGTGGATCCAGCCATGGGTCCAGAGACCTAAGGCACAAGGGCACAACGGCACCCAGCAGACCCAGGGAGCTCAGGCCCCGCAAAGAAGCCGCCAGGAGTGAGTCAACACACACCCGAGCACCCAGCCTCGGATAACAAGAGCCACCAACGGGATAAGGTGGCAACCACCGGCAGGGAGCCTGACTGAAGGGATGGGCTCTACATTTAGTGGACTTAGTGGAGTTCCCACCCTAGTGCCCCCACATGCAAACACTCATAACCATACTCGAGCACAGACACTGTACACACACATCCTACACACCCACAGCCAGATACCAGTATCACAGAGGGGCGTCCTGCCCCCAGACCCTGTAGGTGATCCCCATCACCAGGATGGGGGAGAGCAGACCACCAGAGCCACAAGTTGAGACCAGGGCCGAGCATCCGCCTCAGCCTGGGTGAACTTGTTCCATACCCCTACCTGCCGCCCTGATCCCAGCCCCAGTGACCCCCGAAACCATCTATCCAAGCCAACCAGAGCCCATCCTATGAACCGGGAGGTGCCCAGACCAGCTTTCATTCTATCCATGCCATGAACACCTTTTTTAAACCATTTTTTGCAGATGCATTTTAGGTATTGTGTCAAAAAAAGGAAACTGTGACAGATATGATATGAATTAATTGTACGTACTGTGAGAGTATCACAACTGGCAAACATCTGGCTGCTAACAGACTAATTATTATTTCACAGTTTTTTTGTCAGAGCTGCACTTGATCATCTCTATTTACTTCTTGTAGCATTTTTGTACCTTGCAAACAAATGGCTATAGGTAATATACAAGAAACTTTGAGAAATTTTTGAAAACAACTAATTGTTAGGCACGATGATAAAGTTGGAATCTGCATCGGAACTGTCCGTCAGTGCTTATTATTATCAGTCCCTAATATGGAGGTACGTGTTATAAGCTTGAGAATCTGCTGTATTTGCGAGTCTTATTTTGAAGTAAGTAAGAAAGGAAGTAGTCATTAATTTGCTTCACTTTATTGCCCTGTCCAAAGTAAGACAGGCTTGACTGTATCCAACAAATGTTTTAGTGAGATAGGGGGTTCTATCCACACAAAGTGCACCCAGAGTGGCAAAGTCTGATTATTTTGAGCCCCACATATGAAGGTGTGTGCTGTAAGCTTGACTCACTGTTATATAGACATATCAAACTCTTACTTTGAAGTAAGCTAGTAGATCTTTAGCTTCTTTTTTGTGTTGACAGAGTCAGCTGATAATGGTTGATCATCAGGCTGGCAACAGTGCTCATTTACAATAGCAATAAAACAAGACTCTAACCATTTTATATCAGATTTTTATATACACTGTGTGTGACAGCTTCCTGTTTTAGCTAATGTTTAGTGGTTTTTCATGGTATATGATACAATGCGCTCAATAATATGTTAAAATGTTTAAGTACGACTTTGTTAAGCAATGAAGCGGCGCCACTCAATGCGGTGTTTCGACATTATAGTCAGGCAGTCTTGTAGACTGGTCAGGGGTCCAATCAGGTAGTGACACAGTGTACCTTAATGCTCCGAATATCCATTGAGCGGAGCGGCTTCACATTTTAACAGTAAACATATATAAGGCGCACCATAAATTTTTGAGAAAAATTAAGGATTTTAATTCACCTTATAGTCTAAAAAACAATACAGTATTTTTCATGAGCTGGATGCATCCTTGCACCCGCACATTTTTACAAATCGTGTTTAAAGTGCATTTGATCCTTTAATTGGTAATGTGGGACAGCAGCTAAAATATGCAAAATAATATTTGTGGATCATATCTCTGGAATTTCAGAGCTGACCGCATCATCTGACGTACCTACAACCTTGGAATACCTTTTATTGGGTCAGGACAGAGGGGCAAAATTAGGCATTACAGAAAGACATCAAGACAATTGAACGTGGCATGGCAAATTTACCTCTTGCAATCAAGAGAGTGCTGCAAGAATTTTAATATGTATTTATAAACAAAGCTAAATGTTCTTAAAATCTCTTGATAAATTGTTTGAAAAAATGGTTGACTTTGTGGGTGCAAGCTTTAATAAAAAAGAAAACAGACCAAAAAACAACAACCATTTCAGACATTGGGCAGATATAGGCATGTGTCTTTATGCTAAAATGTGCTACGTTCTCAGCGAACTGTATTAAGACTGAATGTCTCAAAATGCAGTGAGTCCACCAGAGTTGCGAGTGCAAATCCTTTTACGATGATGCCCATGGAGTAGATCCTGTTGAACATGATCTTCAAACCTCCACATCCTTTAAGAAAAGCTTTGTTTTTAATGTTTTTCTTGAACTAACTTGAATCCATCAGCAGTATATATTTTTTCCCCCATGTGCTGAGAAGAGAATCCATGGTTGTTTAAACATTGCGCTGACCGACATTTGTCGATATGTGTGACACTTGAGTGCTGTCTCTTCTGCACGTCTTCATGTACCACTGATTTAGTTCCAGCTTTTTTTTTTTTTTTTTAAATCAACACGCAGGCATAATGAGGAGGAAAATCTCCTGCTTGCATCAACCCCAAATTGGTGAAATGAAAACCTGTCTTAAACAAAGGAAGAGACCCCCATGGTGTCTGGGTCTACAATTTCTGTCACGTATATTCCTTGGAGGTTTCATGTGACAAAACACAGAAAGTTGCTTTGTCCCTCCTCTTGTCACGTTACACCCCTTACCCATAGTTTTTTTTTCTCCCTTCTTTCCTTTCTGTTGTCTGGCTGTCTATGCTGTCAGCCCATAGCATGGCACCTGCTCTCATGTTCCTAATTAGTCTCATTTAATTAATTATATTCTGCGGCACATCTCCTTACTTCTGCCTTCCTCGGGATCGTGTCGGCTTTGTTTCAAACTTGAGGGAACGTCAGTTCTCAGTTGGGTGCTGCTGTTCGGTACGCACTGGGACTTTAATGCGAGCACAGCGAAATAGGTGTCTAAGGTTTTGTAACTCCCTCAGCATACCATTTATCGTGTCTCTTCACGAAGTTTCCATGCGTTCGCCTGCGTTATCAAAGTGCTTCGTAATGGCCTTCGGGGAGATTGACATTATTTTTTTGCTTTCAGTTGTTGTTCGATCTCATGAAGGAATATCTGATAGCGTCAGCAGCTTCCCAGCTGCTACTTCATCCTCCTGTTACACAGGAACGCGTGATGAGTTGAAGAAAAGGCTTCATCAAATATTTAAAACTCGATCAACACGACACAATAGGGAAAGATCAAACCTTTGACTGCAGCGGTCAACCGCGATCTTACTGGGTTTCGAGCACCGAAAACAGAACTGTATCAGCCGTAGGGCAATAGCAACTCTTGCGCAACAGAAACCCCAATAGTTTATTCTTTCAAAATAAAATGTAGGCTGATTTAATATATTTAAAGAATTCCTGTTAATGGTACTTGTTATTATTGGCCTTGATGTTGTCACTAAAGGTACTTTCTGCCCGTTTGACTTTCTTAAAGTAGAAGCAGAAGGCTTCTCCTCAGTATGGTTGATGGTTTATTGAATCGGATGAAAGTGCTTTATATGGAATAGATCACAAGTTATTAAACACATTCACGAATAACTAGCTTAGCGCTAATAAAAACTGAAACGTAAAAACATTTTGCATGCATTTCATGAAAAAAGTTGTCTTTATTTTGTCTTCTTCTGCAACGCTGTGTTTTTGTTACCAAATGCTTGGATACTGCCGGCAGTACCGCTGAACAGAACAGAAAGCAAAATGGCGGCAATTAACGCAGCTACTGTAAGAGCCAGTACACCGTTCTGCAATGCCTCGCAGTAAAGTGACAGCTTGGCGAGGTCAAAGACCAACCTGATCTGCAGGGAAAACCTAAAGGTTACTTAACCGTTCTTTTTGCTCCTCTGCCGGATGTTGCTGACTCACACGTCTCCATTGCTTACCTCTTTACTCAATGCGCACATGTGCAATACTGTATGCAATATCGGTTTGTTCATGTCGCCTTGTGATGGTAAATATACACAAAAGGGCTTCGTTTTCTATCCATTAGAACCAAAAAAGTGTAAAACGCCGACAGGGCGTGATCATTTAATCTGAAAACCTTTGTATGCGACCAGGAAGAGCTACTGCCGTAGAAATTGCTGAAGTCGTAGCAAGTGACTAGGCCCATTTACTGTAAACAACATAATGAAATACAGTTGTAAAAGGCTTCTTTTTTTTTCTTTTCTTCTTGACTTATCAATAGCTCTTACTTTTTATATGTTTGATGTGGCTCACCGCCCAGAGTGACATCATATTGGGGAGAGTTTCAGCACCCCCAACAGGCTTTGTGTTGCGTATTTGCATCTTTAGTCAATTGGCAGACTATCCCAACTAACTAAAGCCACTGTGGCTGGCTTTAGTTAAGTCTCAGGTTTATTAGTAGGCGTACCCTTCTTAAATTGGATTTAACTCTTTAGTCTGCATTGAACACAAAATTACTGTTTTTTCTGTACTGTTTTTTTTAATTCAAATCATTATCCTTAACCCTTATTCAATACATTAATATTTACCTTGTTTATTCCTTTTACAATGTTTAATTTAACACAGAAAATTGATTTTAACGGCTCTTAATTATTTTGGAAATGAATAAAGTAACGTATACGAATTAGTTTGAATATAAATAAAACTAGTAAAAATAGGTTAAGACCAGTGACGGGAGACTTTGAACAAATCTAATTGGAACTAAAAATATCTTTGTGATGTTGTTTTCTTAACTTAAAATGAAATATTGCAGGCAAGTTTGTTATGTTCTGAAATTACTTCATAGAGTTCAGTTTGAAAGAGATACATGTGTTCATTAATATGATGCTACGGTCAACATAAGCCAGTTGCCAGGACCCATTAATAACCCATAGTCCTATAATATCCCTGGCTAATAAATAACATGCAACCTTTAACAGAGGAATATGGGCACTGCTGTCATGGCTGTCGTCTGTGGCATACCAACAGCAAATGCTTGCTTGGTAGCAACTTTAACAATTGACCAACTTTGAGGTGGCCATACTATGTTTAATATGATAACAGTTAATTATGATGACATTAATTACCAATACTACAACTTTACTTAAACCATCTATACTTACCGGCTTGATCTCTAATTACATAAGAAATACATTGTTCATCAGATTCATTTCTCAAACCTTGAGTCCTGATAAAGTTTTAAGTGGTATGTCAAGTCGAGCCTTAGGTTTATGGAGTATGTCAAAACAATCAATCAATCATTCAATCTTAATTTCAAAAGCAGTGTCATACAAAAATAATATACTGTATAAAACGCTCACATGCTCACACAAGTAAAGCCCGGGGTTTTTCTCTTTATGTTGCAGAATTGAGACCCGAGCCACCATCTCTGGTAAATTCCTGTTGCCGCTAAAGTAAAGGGCTCTTTCACTTGCATGACTGTGTCTATGATCTATCTATGCATGTGTATTAACATACTTATCATAAAAAGGTGAGGATGTTATTAGTTTTACAAAATTGAGAGCAAGTATGAAAAAAATGACCTACTTGAGTTTATCTTGGGGGGTTTGAACATATTGTAAATCTGAGAACGATTTTAACTGACCCCAGATTCCAAGTAGAATTGGGCTGACTGTGAGTGGGAGCTGATAGGAAAGTGCCTTAAAGTTATTTAGGCAAACATCTTCACAGAGGTTATAAAATGGCAGGTTTTTAAAAATGAGCAACGTGGCTCATTGTCCAGGGCGGCACTCTGTTAGGGGTGGGATATTTATCTGAATTAATTTGTAAAACCATTCCGCAGAGAGATTCTTTGTGCTGTGCAAAGTGTAATTAAAAAGAAAATATGGCCTTGGCTAGCTAAGAGCGCTAAAGTTGACTTCTGATTTATAGCTTTCCTATTGGTGTTGAAGGCTTATTTTATTGATTTTTTTTTTAGCCCTAGATTACAATTCCCCCCAAAAAATAAATAAAATAAAATTTGATTGAAATTCTAATTGAAATAATTGAATAATTGAAATACTATTAGAGATTAATGAAACTTTAACTCTTTAAAAAAAAAGAAGAAGATCTGAAACACATTTCTTTAAATATATAAACATTTTGCTTTGCTTCTTTCCCCTGAACCAAATGTCATAGTGTCTTATGATCTAAACATATATTTCGACCCGTTGTCTGTGTGTGTTTGTACGGAGCCCCTAAAGGGACATGGAGGGAAAAAAAACTATTGCGAGATCTCGCAATAATTATTGCGAGATCTCGCAAAAGGTTTTCCTACGTCAGCGAACCGGAAGTAAAACAAATGACCTGATCTACACTCATTACTGGTTAGTCACCACATAGTTGTTTGCCAACCGCCATTAAATAGAAAAAGAAGTTGTAAACAGACACAAAACAATGGAGGCGCAAACACGTCATCCATGGGAGAAGTTTATTGATTACTATTTTAGTACTGGCCTGACATATAAAGAAATTAAATCCGTACTTGGCTACAGACATGGACTTGACATTAGTGAGAGACATTTTAAAAGATTAAAAGAAAAAGTTTTCCTACTTCAGTGAACCGGACGTAAAACAGACACACAACAGCGGAGGTGCAAAGTAAAAAAGGATAAAACCATAGACATTATATAAGAGTAGACCCCGCACTGACTGTTGCGGCGTAGGAATTACGGCCGCCATCTTGGGGCAGTCGACCTGCTACCCTAACCTGCTGATTCAAGCTGAACACACTAATGATACCTCAGCACTGGGCGGCGTATTTTTGTTTAAATCGACGGACTATTGACATCAGGGCTCGAGGGCTAACTTTTCACAAGTAAGATTAAAAGATATCGTTTATATTATAATGTTATTTTTCTAAGACAGAGAGATACAGGTCTACACGTCCAAGTTTTTGTGACTTAGTCTCTCCAAACTATATATATATATATATATATATATATATATATATATATATATATATATATATATATATATATATATATATATATATATATATGACGTAGGAAAACCTTTTGCAAGATCTCGCAAAACTATTGCGAGATCTTGCAATAATTATTGCGAGATCTCGCAATAGTTTTGCGAGATCTCGCAATAGTTTTTTTTCCCTCCATGTCCCTTTAGGGGCTCCGTATGTTTGTGTTATACTGTGGCTCGGCGTAAAACAAGGGGCACCATTCACTCTTAGCAACACTCCACAGCTCTGGACATCAGAATTATAGCTTCCAAAATATTTGCAGAGAAAACCCCAAGACAACGCATTGAACGCTTATGTTGCGTAGTAAAAAATTATCAAAAGTTGTTCATGTTATATGTGACACAAGATCGTCGCTTCGCTGACAATCAATTGTTTCATTTTCAAAGAGAGGAACAAACTTTGAACAACCCAGAGGAAGATAATTGAATGTTTATTCGACTCTAACAGCTGTTGCAGAGGGAAAAAAAAAATATTTATCTGCTCTGTGAATAATTACATTTCCTCCTGCTTTGATTGTTTCTAAAAGGACCTGTTTGTTGAAAAGAAAATGACAAGAAGTCAAGTTGACAGGCCTGGAGTGAGACAGTTAAATGCCCCTCGCTGCTCTGGATAATTAATAAATAAAGTACCAGGGGAGTCCTGTCATGGCTTCCTCTATGACAGGGGCTGTCTCCAGTGCGCTAAAGCATTAAATGACCAATTCCTGTCAGGCTAACTTCCACTGCACTCCCCTGGCACCCTCTCCCTCATTCTCCCCCGTCTCTCTCCTCTTCCGCCTCCTCCTCCTTCTCCTCACCCTCGCACTGTCTCCCCTCTCTGCAGCGGCGAGCTACTTTGCTCTCTTTTGCTCTGAGTTTTTCAGCGACTGATGGCTCTAGTTCATTTCTGCTGAATTAATTGGTCCCTGAATGAATTCTGTTGACAGGGCAATTCATCATGTGTTTGGCCTGACAGTGACTGGGGTGTTGGGAGTGTGGTGTGGGGGAGGGTGGAGGTGGAATGGGGAGCTACAGGAGAAGCTGGGGTTACAGAAGGGGGGGGGGGGGGGGGGGAAGGATGGGGGTTGATGGTTCTCCACCACCTTCTATTGCACAGCTACAGTCTGCATTCGGGTTTCTTACTTTTTCTCTGAATATTTCCCAAACAAACAGGGCCTGCCTGACAGCTCCAGCCGATTAGCGGGTTCCCGTGTCTGCTTTGGAGGGTTTCCCCATTACCAGCCAGTCAGGTAGCAAGGAGCTATCAGCCCAGGACCACCGGCGCCTGTTACTGTATGTGGAACCTGACAGGATCACTGAGCAAGGTGCACTGTACGAGGCTTTAATTGCTTCATGTATCACACAATAGCCATTAGGGTAATTATTTACTGGTGGAGTGTAAATGAGGGCTGGCACGGGGCTGAGCCAGCGCCGTTTTGGCAGAGGTGTGGCGCTCACCTATACAGATCTAATAGCAGCTAATTTGGTTCATTTGGAAACACACCCTCCATCCGAAACCCGCTCTGGTTTCCCCCTTGCTCACCTTCAGTCAATCAGGGCACTGATTATGTCCAATCAATCAATGCTCGCTCATTAGGAACCTCCCTCTGAGTATCCTCTGGATGGTCTCACGCAGCGAGAGTCAAAAATTATCTCATAATTGCTGCTCAGGCATCATAACAAGCTAGGCTGCCCCTCTGACACGGCCATACAAACAGGTCTAACACAGGAATTGATGGATACTGGAGGAATCATATTATATATTGCCACATCCAATTAGATACAGCACATAAAGCAGCAGATCCATTCCCTCTTTTCACAAACCGCAGCTCAGATGACACTCACATAATATGGAGACGTGAAATACATTTTCATATTCTCTCTCTCTCTCGCTCTCTCTCTCGCTCTCTCTCTGGTGACGTCTACTTTGGGTGTCACGACAAATGATAACATCCTGAGGATTTATTGTACATTTGACACACCAGTAACCAAATTATAATTCAGCAGCAATTGGCGTATTTGCAGAACCACAGTACAAATCACACGGGAAGAGCGTTCGGCGGTAGTGTGGAGAGGCCCAGAAGGTCAGCAGTCAGATAAAAGGTGTGTTTTGATGTTATGCATGAAGGGCTTCTCGGTTAGGATAACTGAAGACTTCTAATTGCTGCCAAAGCTACTGTATATTTAAAGTGTGCAGCGATTAGAGCTTAAAGCTGCTTCTTGTCTGGCAAGCTTTAAAATGTAAGGGTGTGTGTGTGGGGGGGGGGGGTAACTACAGGTGGTTAGGGTTGTTTTTTTTTCACAAATCAAAACGTAATGCCTCAACATCTGAATATTTATTGTTTTCTCATAACGCGTTCTATAGTCCCTTGCAAATTTATTCATACCCCTTAAACTTTTTCCTCACTTTGCCACATGAAAATCATAAACTAAAATGCATTTTATCAGGATATATTACAATAAACCAACTCAATGTTGCTCATGATTGCGAGCAGAAGGTTTTCAAGATTGTATTTATTTATTTATTCATTTTTACAAATGATGGCAGGCAATTGTATCCAGCCTTCTTTGCTCTGGTACTGCTAGAAACCATTGGAGAGACTTGGAGAGACTTCTGGAAAAATCGCCGACCCTAGCTTTAATCTGACAAGCCAGTCAATGAGAACATTAAGAACCATCAGAGAAGCAGACAATGTTCAGTGGAAACACAGGAGGAGCTGCAGAGATCCCTAGCTCAGGTGGTAGAAGCAGTGGAAAGGATAGCTATTAGTGGAGTACTCCACAGTTCTGACCTCAATGGTCCTTTAAGAGGACGGGGCCAGCTCCAAACTGTTCCCACATAGTTGGGAGCATGGAATTGTTCAAAATGTCTTGGTATGCTGAAGAATTCAAAGTTCCTTTCACTCGAACTAAGGAGCCAAGCCCAGCTCCTGAAAAACAGCCCCACACCATAATCCCCCCTCCACCAAACTTTACACTTGGCACAATGCAGTCAGACAAGTATCGTTCTACTGGCAACTGCCAAACCCAGACTTGTCTATCAGATTTATAGGTGGAAAAGCGCGATACGTCACTCCAGAGAACGAGTCTCCACTGCTGCGGAGTCCAGTGGCCACCTGCTTTACACCACTGCATCTGAGACTTTGCATTCCACTTGGTGATGTATGGCTTGGATGCGGCTGCTCAACCATGGAAACCCATTCCATGAAGCTCTCTGCACACTGTTCTTGAGCCAATCTGAAGGCCACATGAAGTTTAAAGTGTGTAGAGATTGACTCTGCAGAAAGTTGGCGACCTCTTTGCACTATGCGCTTCAGCATCCACTGACCCCGCTCCGTCAGCTTAGGTGGCATACCATGTCGTGGCTGAGTTGTTGTCCTTCCCAGACACTTCCATTTTCTTATGATACAGCTGATGAAATATTTAGAAGCGAGGAAATATCACGTCGGGATTTGTTGCACAGGTAGCATCCTATCACAGTTCCCCACTGGTATCCATTGAGCTCCTGAGATCGACCCATTCTTTCACAAATGTTTGTAAAAACAGCTTGCATGCCTAGGTGCTTGACTTTATACACTTGTGGCCATGGAAGGGATTGGAACACCTGATTCCAATGATTTGTATGGGTGAGCAAATAATTTTGGTAATACAGTGTATGTCAAAAGACTGGCAGCTGTAAATGCAGCAAAACCTAGTCCTATAAAGTACTGCGCATATGCTCACCACACTTTTTTATTTTATTTTTACACATTTTTAAAATCATGAGTTACATGATTGATGGTCCTATCACGTGTGTTATATATAACCACTGTATTCATTAATGTGGAAAATGTGGAAAAGTTCATAAGGTATGAATATTTTTGCAAGTCACACATTTTGTTTTAATTCTTGGAACAGAAGCACATTATAAAAGCAAAACTCTGTACACATGTTTTTCACCGCACTAATTCAATGTTGTATGATATACGTTTTTTTAAAAGATCTTACGAAATATGAGTGTTTTCCGTTGGAGCAACTTTTAGTCCTCAGGATTTAATGACTTCAGAAGCAATATGTAGAATGAGGTCCAGTCATAAATGTAATTACTGTGGATCAGTTTAGAACTACAGCATTAATCTCTGTTAGATCGGGAGCTATGGGCCTTTAACGAAATGTGGACACAGTTATATGATGCAGGGGAGTTAAAAAAAACAAAACATTTTTCTTTCAAATAAATTAAAGTTCCTTATCTAAAGTGAGCAATGAATCAAGATTTCTACACTTGCACATTAAGCTGATTGCTGGTTTGGATTCTTTTTTTAGAACTCCCTATTTAATCTTCTGCTAAGTCAAACTCTTTTAGTTTTAAAGATCAAAACTCGATTTCATCAAGCAGAAAAGCAGAACATCTGATTGTTGTTCGTGCTTTTTGTTTGATGGGTAAAACCTGAGACAGGTGCCGATTACGGCCAGTGAGACACCGTTTTTATACAGTGAGTATACATATTTATGTATTTCTATATTTATTTATATGTAGGATGCCTTTGTCATCTGGCGTGCTACACTCAATTTGAGCTTGACTGACAGACACATCCAGGTTTGCAGTTTATTAGTTTCAGAAGAGAGAGCCAGATCTGCCAATTTGGACAGGAACGTGACAAAAAGTTTCCATTTAAACAGAATAATTCCACTTCTGGGAATTCTCACATGTGGAAAATGGAGAGAGTCCGACTCTTTCCATTTACCGCCCCCCCCCCCCCCCCCCCCCCCCTTAACTAGAACTGTGAATGACAAACATGCAGGACAGCTAGAAAGCTGACAGAACATCAGATTTTGATGCTTTGTGGGGAACTATGAAATAAACAAAAGGCAGAGAAATTGAATTACAAAGCGAAAGGAGGTTTCAGGGTTGTGCCAAGATAACTGTTGTATTGTTGAAGCTTAGCACTAATATTTACCCAGATCAAGCTGAAACTCGCTTCTCTCCTGAGTTTTAAAACAGTGTCAACCAAGAAATTACTTAAATGTCTGTGTTATTCTCTTCCACGCTTGCTGACATAAATTTAGATTTACATGCTACTTCATCATGTGCTCGGTCTGACCGAATCCATTGCAAATCACAAAGCTCAAATCAGAACAGTGTCCACTTGTCATAAATCAATAACGATATATCTAAGTCACACGAGCTAGCAGAGGCGGAGGAGTTATGGAACAAAGAAGGAGCGAAGAGAAGCTCTGAGAGGGATTTTATGCATAAATCTCTCCCTGCAACTTGGCACAAATTGAATTCAGGCTCACAAATTAATTCAGCTTTACAAAACGGGGAGAGGTTAAACACTTTATGTGCTGCTCAGTGATCCAAATCATGGAGAAAACATTCAGAGGCATTCTCACTGTAGTCTCTCTCTCCACTGTGTGATCTTTATACCTGGAAAGGAAATACATATATATTTTTTAACAAATCACATGCAGTTATTTGTCATCTCAAGCCAAATTCGTGGACATAGCTCAATAATTTATTAAAGAATTGCCGATTCCCACTAAGTGTTCACGTCCCTTAAACTTAGTCATATTACAACCAAAAATTTACTTTTTCTGGAATTTTATGTGACAGACCAACACGGGGTAGTGCACAATCGTGAAGTAGAATAATTTGATACATGGTTTTTAAAATGTCAGCTTTTTAGTACTGTCCATCTTCCCATCAACTCTGACCAGCTTCCATTTCTCTGCAGCATGTTTAAATAGTCAAGTCATGTTCATTTGTGTAGCACATTTCAGCAGCAAGGTGGTTCAAAGTGCTTTATATCATTGAAAACATAAAAACATATCATAAAAACACTGAAATGATCACTGGTTGTGAGACCAGTAACAAACATTACATTTAATCTAGTGAAAACATAAAATATGTTGGTCAATGCTCCTGTTATTATGGGGCAAAAGCAACTCTAAACAGATGGGTTTCAGTCTTAATGTAAAGGAACTCAGTCATTCGGCTGTTTTGCAGTTCTCTGGAAGTTTGTTCCAGATTTGTGGAGCATATAAGCTAAATGCTGTTTCTCCATGTTTTGTTTTGGTTCCGTGTATACAGAGTAGACCTGAATCAGAGGATCTGAGTTGTCTGGAAGGTTGATACAGCAACAAGTCTTTAATGTATTTCTATGCTAAGCCATTCAGTGATTTATAAACTAACAGCCATATTTTAAAGTCTATTCTCTGGGCTGCAGGGAGCCAGTTTGAGGACTTCAGAACTGGGGTGATGTGCTCTACTTCCTGGTTTTAGTGAGAACACCAGCAGCAGCGTTCTGGAACAGCTGCAGTTGTCTGATAGATTTTTTTTCCACAGAACTGTGAAGACACTTCTGCAGTAATCAATGCGACTTAAGATTAATGCGAGGATGAGTTTCTCTAAATCTTGTTGGGACATTAGTCCTTTACTCCTGGAAAGGTTCTTCATGTGATAGAAGGCTGACTTTGTAACTTTGTCTTTAAGTGTCCTTGAAGGTTCGGGTCTGAGTCCATTATTACACCCAGATTTCAGGCCTGATCACTACTAGTTTGTGGTTATAATAACTGGAGCTGCGTGCAGACTCTTGTTCGCTCCTCTTTAGGTCCAAAGATCATAACTTCAGTTTTGTTTCTTTTCAGGTGGAGAAAGTTTTAGCACATCCATGCAATGATTTCTTCTAAGCATCCGTTAAATGTATGGATGAGTTCAGAGTCACCTGGTGACATCGCAATGTAGAGCTGTGTATCATCTGCATAGTTATGGTAACTAATCTTGTTTCTTGCTATAACCTCAGCTAGTGGGAGCATATAGATATTGAATTGAAGGGGTCCCAGGATTGAACCTTGGGGTACCCCACATGTGACTTTTGTCCGCTCTGATGAGAAGTTACCTATTGACACAAAGAAACCCTTGTTCTTTAGGTAGGATTTGAACCAATTGAGCGCTGTACCAGAGAATCTGACCATAACATAGTAGAAGACTGGAATCCAATAATTGAGACTGGAAACCAATAATTGTCCACTGTTATATTCCAAGGGTCATGAATTCACGTTTAACATATCAATGTAATATTCAGACTGCTTGCTGGAGTCTCCCTGCTGTAGATGTTCAAACACAGATTAGAAGGAGCAAAATGTTCTTGCAGAAACTTGGAAACACAGTTGAGACTAAGATGTTTTATATTCAACCGCTGTCACAATTTCCAATGTGGCGCAGCGCTGATGTAGGCCAAAATTACATTTTGGTCTTATCTTACCTGAAAATGTACGTCCATTTAAGTGCAAAATCAGTTTATGTAAAACTTTAATAGGACTTCTTTTGTGTTTTTGTTTTCAACAACAGCTTTCTTTTTACCAATCTTCCATGAAAGCCAACCATTAGTTGCCCAGTCTACAGATTCTCTTACCTGAGCGTTGATCTCTGTAGCTCCTCTGGAGTTAGCGTAGGCCTTTTGGCAGCTTCTCAGATTGACGTCCATCATGTCAGGCCTGTCAGTTTAGGCGGCATGGCTGTTTCTTGGCATGTTTATAGTTCTATGCAGTCGCCATTCTCTTTCCATTTTCAAATGTTGGATATGATTTTATAACCTCGCCATGCTTTCCATTTTACCACATCTTTCTCCCCGCCATGTTCATTGGTCCTTATGATGCTGCTTGCTTTGAAACTATTCTTTGACAAATTTCTGAGTCCTTAGCAGAGCAGCTGGATGTTCATTGAACTTAAATTACACACAGGTGGACTTCTAAAGGTAAATATCTGCACTGGATTTCATTTAGGAGCATCAGAGTAAGGCGGTCATGCCACATTCTTTATATTTTCTTCTGTTAAAAAAAACATATGTACTTTTCCTATTGATGGCCTCTTGGGGCGTCAGACCCTAACATCATACAAGTTAAATCACATATTTAACTGTGCTTTGTGGTTTCGGTGAAATAGTTTTATACAAATGCATTTCTCTGCAATTCCTCTGTAGTATTCCTTACTTTTAAACCTTCGTAGTATTGGGCAACAGAAATGCTCATCAGCCTAAGGGAAAAGTCAGTGTCAGCTGTCAATGTGATCAGCCTATGGCACAAATAAGTTAAGGAAGCCCAAGTTGCTTAAATAGCAGCATTCAGATTGTCTGGATTATTGGGTTTGGGGTCTCTCATCTTCCTCTTGACAATAGCCCATAGTTCCCCCCCAACACTTGATTTGGCTTCACAGGTCTTGTGCACCTTTTTCTACCCAATTTTTTCCTTCCTTCTATATATGCTCACATTCAAACCTTCTGAGAAACAGACCTTTTGGTTTCCATGAGTTGTACGCCAAAATCATAATCATCTAAAACAAACAGAAACAAAGACCTGAAATGTGTCCACCTTCGTCATGAATCTCTGTGCCACCTTTGAACCGAGTTACCTCTATAAGGACCATTCCCGATGCGATGTACATGAACTAATCGCTTCAGTCAGACACATCACACAGATAGTTTTGCATAAAAGATTTCAGACATTTTTTATTATTGTACAAGTGATACGGGCATGATGAAAGTGATAATACCCATGAACATGAAAGACAGTTTTTCATTACTGTATATACAGAGAAGTGTCTTCATAGCGCTCTCTCTCTCTCTCTCACACACACACACACACACACTCACACACACAAAATGCTTCTACACGTTGAATGAATTGTAAATAACATAACATTAAATAAACTCCACCTACCTTTAGGTTTACAGCTGAATATGCATATGATGACCATCTTTGCACTGCATAGAATTTATACATATAATTTTCCTCATGACCATTGTGGGCTTTCCTAGTAATTATCATAATAGTAATAATAATAATAATAATAATAATAATAATGATAATTATAATACTGCTCTGATGATGCATATCGGCGGCCTGTAAATTAACATTTAAAAGAACTAAGTCTTTGGCAAACGCAAATACATTCACTTGACAGATGGAAAAAAAGAAAAATGATTCCAGCTTTACTGAAATGAAAAATGACTTGGCCTGAAACATGCGGGAGTTAAAGTTAGGAGGGGACATGTTTAAGGCATTTATAGCTGAATTTGTCACCCTGCTTTTTGATGTCAGAATCATCAAATCAGAGTGAATCCAGACAAATTAGACTTGGAATGGCTGTTATATCCTTACTTCTGCAGTTGAATGCCAAAGACTTAATGAACCTAAACATAAGCGGTGAGAACATAAAGTTGTATAGTGCACATCAAGTCAGTGAGATGATGGGCTCTGTAAAACTGTAAGTGCCTTTACAGACTGAGACGCATACGACTTACAGTCAGTTTTTTTTTTGTTTTGTTTTTTTACATGAAACAAATATGCACATTTATTTTTCTGCATAACCACAGTTCAGTGTTGCAAACCTCCAAAATAGTGCAAAATTAACACAAAAACAAAACACTCAAAAGGTTTTGCCTGATTACCTTCCTGACAAACAGAGAACAAGTCAAACATTAACCAAGCAGTCTGCAATTTAGTCCTTACAAAATAAAAATAAAATAAAAAAAAACGAAATAAAAAAATTAGTTTAAGAATATCTTTACTGGAAACCTTGCAAATAGTTAGCCATGGCGCTATAATAACATGGCTCCCTCTAATTTTCAACAGGTGTTTATTTCGTTTTTCATTTTTTTACATTTTGATTGTGTCTCACAGAAAACATGTCCTAATCTTCTCACGG
This sequence comes from Fundulus heteroclitus, assembly GCF_011125445.2. Lineage (NCBI taxonomy): Eukaryota > Metazoa > Chordata > Actinopteri > Cyprinodontiformes > Fundulidae > Fundulus > Fundulus heteroclitus. Next base: position 7,431,583 of record NC_046370.1, on the reverse strand, counting down.
CATCAAAAGCGATCGATTTATTTTTCCCCGCTGGAGCTGGGTGTTTGGTCAGTGCCTGCTCAGATGGACAGAAAAACAACCGCCACTGCCTGCGCGGGTTGCTGCTCATCTCCCCTGATCTCTGTGCATTGCGATTTGATTCGAGTAGGAGACAAATGGCAAAAGGGCGGAAAAAAAAATGACTGCTGATACATTTCAAGCTGTGGACAGTGTCCCTGCTGGGACCCATTGAGGAGAGGAATGTAGAGTATTGATCCGCTGCTGGAGGGGAAAATAAATTCAGGATGTTTTTGTCTGAAGTCCCTTTTTAAAAAAAAAAAAAAAAAACAACAACAAAAAAAAAATCAAACATTGCAATTAGCCAAGGGTTTGAACTTTTAGTGTTCATCACGGTGTTTTTATTTCTTTCGGCTTTGGGTATCCAAAAAAAAAAAAAAAAGCTGCAATGCGAGAAGACGGCGATCATCTTGAATCCATAGATTTTCTCCTCTTGCGATTTTTTTTTAAATTTTTCTGAGTCGGGAAAATTTTCTCCGTGTTTTTTGCTGTGTCCAGTGGACCGTGATGTTCACACCTGGGCAATATGGAGGCTGAGGCCGTGGTCCTGCAGGTTGATTTGGTTTCCATGGTAACTAGTGACGGTCATAGGCAGTGGCAGCAGTGGGAGGGGCGGAGCCTCTCGATGCGGCACTATAATAATAAGGGGAACCTGAAAGTTAACAGAAGAATGAACCATTTGAAACAACAAATTACAGCTTTCACTGCCATTTACCAGATATTATAAAATGAATGTTATGTACAACAAACAAGAGAAATGTGTCTCTGTCATCCTAATTAAACCTCTGACATTAAATCATCTATTAAATTCAATTAAATTAAATTAAATTAAATCACATATTCCATGACACTTGAATTAACTTAAAACCTAAAGTTAGAATTAGGGAAATGCTTCATTTCAATTTATTTCACAGAAGTTGTAAGAGGTACCGATAGATATGTTAACAGTGATTTTGTATCATTTCATTGCATGATTTATGTTCATCACTGAATAAATGAATTTAAATAAAAGATTGTACTTTTTTGTTTAATGCTATGCTACTGCAATTCAATTTATTTTATAGTTTTTTTTTTTTTACACCTTATCGCTAAAGACATCAGTGCTGGCACTGGTCCTTGACTGCCTTCAAAATAATGACGAAAAAACAATTTTTGTGTTTAACAACAAGAGAGCCGGCTAATCATCTCTTCCTGTTAGAGATACACAAGTAAAGAAATGGAATTGGAGATTTTTTTTTTCTTGATTGGCTCTCATCCGTGATAAGTCAATTTTTTCCCCTAATCATTAAATGGGTCAGAACTAAGATCTCACCATTTCAGGCCTATAAACGCATCTACCAACAGCATGTAGTTTGGCGCTCTTTTCTGAGTTTAATAGAAAACAAAATTGGGAAATTTGGTTTTATGCATCAGTGTTGACAATCTTCTGATCTGAATTCTTTAATTCTCTGATGGATTCACTACTGTCTTTATAAAAGAAACTGTAGCACCTTTCCCCTCTTTTTAATGCCATAGCTGTTAGAAGAAAGAAACTGGAATCAGTCAAATCTGGAACTGGCAGATCTGATCTGTCAGGTAGAAAAAAGCCTAATTGGTGCACCTTTACTTCTAGTAAATGTTTTATCTTCCCACGGTATTCTTTATTTCTGAACATTTGTATTGTGACAATTTATTTATACAAATCAAAACATCTCTGTTTTGGAGGACTTTGACCTGAAAGTAAATATTGTTCTTACTTGTCTCCACTCACAGGTCACTGCACACTACATATTCACTTTGTTTTTTCACAAATTTTATATATATATATATATATATATATATATATATATATATATATATATATATATATATTCAGATTGGTAAAGTAGATCCTGTTGCCATTTTTTAAGGTGCCATGATTATAAACCTAAAATAAAACGGCTAAAAAAATACTAGATTCAACAGCAACAAGTTCATTTTTAGTTCTAAACAAAACCACACCTCTCACCTTTTCTCTCTCACAACATTATTGCAGTCTTTTGCAGCATCTATTGCAATTACATGTTAATGGACAATTATGCAAACAGGATGATTACATAATTCAGAAACCTCTCGTGACTTTGAACACAACTTTCCTTACTGATGATTTGGCAGCACGGCAGAACAGGCTAATAACCGCTTGATGCTACACTGGCAGACCGCTCTCAGTTATGTTAACATTACAGCAGCCTCCACCACTTTTAAATTAAATGTAGTTTTACTACATTTTGAGTTTGGTAGAAAAAAAATGGTGACAGAGTGAGATTTTTGTAAGCACTTAAAAAATACTGCAACCTGCAAGCCGTTAGCTGCCATCAGTGGCAAAGTTTAGCCTGTTATATACAGCAGCTTTTTATCGAGCTAATCTAATGGGCTACTTCACACTTGTTTTAGTCACTGTTAGCAGCTTCTCAATAGGTAGCCTTTGGCTGGCCGAAAAGGGGCTAGATATTGCCAGAAGTCCATAAATGACATTTACCTAATTTGCATAATTGACCATCTGTATTTAATTGCATATAATTGTCATGGATGCTGCATGTAGGAGAGAGGAACAGTGCTGCAGGCATGACAATAACTGACCATTAAAACAGCTTAAATTTGTTTAAAACTCAAAAAGTTATTTTACTTAATTTTTTCTACATACGTACATATATTAATTTTGCATGTTTTAGTTTATTGCTTGAGTTTGATTCGTTTTTTGTTACCCTGCTATCCACTTGCAAAGCAACAGGGAATCACAGTATAGCATGAATATTTTTCATATTTTTATTACTTTTTGTACATAATCTATATTGTCAAACAATTTTAGTACACAAACAGAATGCCGAGGCTGTAGGTGACTTGAGATGGGTGAATACGCTGAATCAGCGCTTTCTGAGGTTTGGACCAACACCTGTCCCAGTGGATACTGGATTTCCCCACTGGTCGACCACAGTATGTGCGGGGCTGTGTTTCTGACAGGTTGATCTGCAGCAGGGGGACGCCGCAGGGAACTGTGCTCGCAGTGTTTTATGTTCATCAAACACTGCAGATTTGTCCATCAGCTCACCGGGCTGCTACCTACAGAAGTTCTCTGACAACTCTACCATAGTTGGTCTCATTACAGATGAGGACGAGTCACGGTACAGACAGTGGACAGAGAGCTTTGTAGACTGATTCCAACAGAACCATCTCACGGTAAATGCAGGGAAAACAAAGGACCAAGTGGTGGACCTTCGCAGAACAGTTTCGCTGACACAGGTGAACATCCAGGGAACCGATATTGGGACCTGGGTGTTCACCTTAACAAAAAACTAAACTGGAGTCATAATACTGATGCTCTTTACAGGAAGGGTCAGAGCAGACGCTGCCTGCTGAGGAGTCTGAGGTCTTTTGGAGTGCAAGGGGCGCTCCTGAAGACCTTCGGCTGCACCCCAGATGCTCAAATGAGCGCTTACGCAGGTCCTTCATCCCAGCTGCTGCTAGACTTTATAATCTGTGTTGCTCACAACAGATGCAACAACTATTTACAATATGCTAATGGTTGCACGGGTTCTGATCTGCTCATGAATCGTTTACAAATGCTGAGGTACACTCACACATGCCTCATGTTCTCTAAGATGCTGCTGTGCTATCATGTAGATTGCATATAATCAGTAAATTGGCATTGGCACTGTTTTTTTCCCCCACAGTTCAACTTGAATATTTCATCTTTTTTCACCAGAGTGTGCCATATTATCAATGAATACACAATATTTATTTTTACTTTTATTTTTTGCCTTTCTGATAAAGCTCTTCCTCTGTTGCTTTGGAACTTACCTTTAGATTAGAATAGCTTGCTTTTTCATTACTTTAAATTGTGTGTAACTTGTCTGTTTCTTTGCCACCGTCATGCCCAAATTTCCCCATTGTGGGACAATAAAGGAATCTTATCTTAATTTGGCCAAAAAAACATTAATTTTTATGCTTTGACGAATTATAGATAGAGAAAAGTTTAGATTTACATTCCACCCTGACTGTGTGGGCATTAAACAGAGGCAATTTATTAGAAGTCTTTGTGTGGAGGGAGTAATTCTGGCTCCAGAACGGAGGGACTGCAACGAGAGGACTTAGCTGCAGTGGGTAAAGGGCGTATGGCACCACCAGCTGCTCAATGTGTAGAGCATGAATAAAACGTGCTTGCATGAATCTACAAAAGTTTCGGATAACTTGGGAAAAAGTAGCAAAAGTTTTATACTGGTCGCTTTTTTGAGAAAGAGTTGCTAGAGGGGTCTGAAAACTTGCTAAATATAGCGATTTATTGAATCTGGATACTGGACATTACAGTTACTGTTCTTGTGAATCTAATGTCATGAATCACGTTTTTCACAAATTATTTTGAAGCCCTTTTTAGTAACACAGGTCCCTTTTACTTGTAAAATTCCTTGGATGGGGACATTCAGTGATAAAGAAACCATCTTGTCTTAAACAATAAATTAGGGTTATGTGTTTGCTGGGTCCACTTATTCTCAACCTGCTGGACCGGCGCAGCTGGAAACGATGCGTTTACTTCTTCTCATCAAAAATTACTCACTTAGTAATGCTGGATTGCTGAATCGCCAGGCTTCGTTGTAGGTCGTGTACTGCGGATGACTGTAGGGGTTTCCCGAAAACTCGCTCCCTGCAAAACAAAACAACAAATCAATTAGCATTTCAATGCGTCGAAACCAGTGCCACTTCACATGCACTCATCTCTCGTCATTCAAAACAGGACGCAATTTAAGACGGAGAGTGATAGTCATCAGTGTGCACCCAGTCAAGCAAGTAATTTATTTCTTTTTCATTTCACTTAAGTTATGCAACACTGAACAATACAGGATGTGACACTGAAGGTAGCTTTCTCTGTCCCATTTATGGATATCTAACCCTTTCTTTTGCGCCTGGCATTTTTTAAGCCACTCTAATAAATACAGAGCAGTACTAAACTGTCTCATGCATTCATTTTTGATTTGTTGCCATAAATCCTGTTGCCTTTCTTTGGGGAATTTTAACGTGTTTAATCTGAAACCCCTCTGGTCTGAGCTTAGATGTTTCCTGCAGCGGGATATCATTGCGAGGGAGGGAACTCGGAGCATGTCAGTGAACATATCTGTTGATATAACAGGTTTCTTTCTTTTATGAGACAATAAAAGGTAGATTTTATATGAGGCTAGTGAGAAATGGCTTTCCTTTAACAGTGTTTGGGCCCTGTCACTTAAAATTAGCTGCTGTGTACAGGATGAGTTGGTCATAACAAAAAAACAAACAAAAACAAAAGCTATAGGATTAAGGTGCTCATCTTTGGCTGTTTGCTACAGAAGAACAAGTGGAAAGTAGAAGCAGGTCTGTCTGGATTATTTTCCTCCCATGTGATTTAGCAGTTTCATCATCTTTAATCCAAACATAAACATAGACTGCACTGCTACTGGGGGCGGTTTGCTTTATTTTTACTGTCAGCTGTTAAACGGATGCTGCTGTTAGCAGAAATATGTTGGGAAATGTAGACTATTGATTTCAAAAAGATACATTTAACCTCGATATTTTTCCCTTTTGATGCTACATTAATTCTTTTTGCAAACCAATATATATATATGTATATATATATATATATATATATACAAATATATATATATACAAATATATATATATATATATATATATATATATATATATATATATATATATATATATATATATATATTTGTATATATAAAATTACATTTAATTACTTTGTGAACTTAACCCTTCCTTGACTAAACCTTTTTTGGAGCTATTCCTGCCTTTCACTTTGAGTACTTTGTTTTCCTTTTCCACAGAAAGTACTCCTGACTAAGGACTTCTGTGATAATTTCCCCCCTAAACTGATTGATGGACCTACTGCTGCCATTAACTTTGTGTATTTCTGGTTTTCTTTCCCATAGAAAGTACTCCCGCCTCAGTACTTGTAAGTTTAGATGTATTATTTCTAAACTGAGCCACCGAGCTATTGCTTTTCGTAAACCCAGGTTTTTCTTAGCCGTAGAAAGTATGACTGTTTCAGTGCACCTGTATTTAGCTATGGCTTTGTTCTGCACTAAGCTTTTGATTGACCTAAGGACTGTGTGCTATTTTTTTCCTTCTCATTTAATGTACATCTGACTCAGTGCTTCTACCTGTGCATTTTCCTAAACAGTCATTGTCGAACAGTTTTGCTGCCCTTACCGTTGTTATCTTTTTGATTTTCTTTGTTCTTGTTATCTCTTTGATTTCCACGCAAGGTATGTCTGGCCTAGTGTGTTTGTGTTTATCTGTGTGTTTTTGTCATTGATGGGAAAGTATGACTACCTCAGTACACCTGTACTTAGCTAAGGGTTTATTCTGCATGAAGCTATTGGGTGAACTAATGACTTCATGTACTCACTTTTTTATCCCCTTCCATGGAAAGTACTCCTAGTTCAGAGCTTCTGCGTTTAGCAACATTTCTCTGCTAAACGGAGACACTGACTGACTACTATTTGTTTTTCATAATCCAATGAAAGGTAAATTTGCCCTACCCCTGACTCAGAATTTCTGTGCTGGAGCAATTGATGCTACTGTTGCAATCTTTATCTAAGGTCATAATTTTTGTGTTTTCGCCACATAGAAAGTATTCCTTGCTTAGTATGCTCCTATGTCTGTCTGTGTTTGTGGCCTGGATGGGGCCATTGATGGAACTGTAATATCTATTATCTAAGTGCATTTTGTTTGTTGTCGTTCTTTCCCATAGAAAGTATCACTTGCTCAGTGCCTTAGCTGCATCTGTTGCCTGGAAGAAGGCATTGCTGCCACAATTCAGGTCTTTTCATTACTTTCATTGCACACATAAACTAATATGCATTGCCTCTGTGCATAAGTCACCATTCATGTCTCCACAGCCTGCTTCACAGCTTCTACACATTTTCATCTTCAGAGTGACTCCACACTATAGCCGACCCCGATGACAGCAAGCAACCGTTTCCGACTCACCAGGAACCATTCCAGCAAGCGTAGAGGTTGGGTAGCTGCCCTGGCCTGTGGGGGGAACGTGAGGGGGATATCCCGGTAAGGTCGTGTTGGCCATATCCCGGCCTGAAGAGACAAAGTAACAAACACAGAAAAGGGTTATGGGTTAATGTGCAACAGCTCTTCCCACTTTAATTTCAAAAATAAATTTTTTTCTCAGTATCTTCGCCATATCACAACCACCACAAGTCAGTCATCAAAATAACTCATGCCCAAAGAAATGATCAGTTTGTCGTTACATACACTTAATACATTAGAAAGTATTGTTCTGCTTGAAGTTGTGCTGCCGCCGCCTTTTGGACCAGATGAACTACAGTGCCCTAACTAACCAGTTTAAACAGGTCAAAATAAACCTGCTTAACTAAACTCCATAGGCTCCTTTTTTTCCCTTTGGGGCTGTACAGTCAGAACATTCAGGCGCTTTCCTGCACACCATCCGTTCTCCGGCTGCAGATATTCAGCTCTGTAATTGAGGGTGACGGCTGGGCCGCCCTAGCTGGCCACAGGAACATTTGGACCCCAGCATGTAACCCCAATCTACACAGCGGCGGGGGTAAAAGAGGCCCCTGCTATATTGTCAGGCGTGAGAGAAGCTCATCTCTAAATAGAGATTTAATGATGAATCAGTGGATGAAATGAAAGTTGTTCATATTGATGGCTTTAAAAAACCAATGAGAAAGTAGAACGCATTAACTACGGTGGAAAAATGATTTTATGATTAACTAAAGATATTTCACTATGGGTTTTGATAGCTTTTATATGTTTAGTTGGTGATTGTATTGCTCTCCTAAGTCCTATTGTTGTTTCCTGGTTTCATTGATTTGGGTCTCCTTTTTTATTTACGTATCAGTGAACTTCGTGTTCTTTGTCCTGCTGCTGTTTGCCTCATTCCAGAATTTGAGGATTATTGAAGTTTAATTTCCAATTTCTGGTAATTTAGCTTTTTTGCCACACAATGGATCAGTTTATTCTCTACCATTCTTAATTTGTTCTCTCGCTCTCTCTCTCTCTCTCTTTCATAAATATATATATATATATATATATATATATATATATATATATATATATATATATATATATATATATATATTCTCTACTTTGTCATACTTTTTTCTTCATCATTAGGTTTATCTCTGTACATAGTACTTTCTTTGCATTCATTGTTGCAAACAGCGGAAAAAAAACAACTTTTACAACCACACACTTACATCTGTTTTTATTGCCTTGTACTGAATTGTGATGGACCAACACAAAAGTAGTTTGTAAATTTGAAGTAATAGGGAAATTACACAAGCCCTTCAACGAATAAAACTCTGGAGATTTGTCCATTTGTACTCAGCCCCCTCTACTCTGATAACCCTAATTAAAATCAAATAAAAAATACCATCTGTAGTCACCTTTTTAGTTAAAAGCATTAGTTTAATCTCAGTATACAGCATCTCAGTGTGCTGTTCTGTGACTGCCTTGGAGGATTGTTAGCGAACATGAGTACAAAGACCATGAAGATCAAGGAACACAGCAGACAGTTTAAGAAGAAAGTTGTGGAGGGGTGCTAAGCAGGGTTACGTTATAAAACAACATCTGAACCTTTGAAACTCTAAGAGAACAATGTACAGTCCAGCATCTAACAAAAGAATAGACAGGCCTGGACGGACAGCATTAATCAGAGAAACAACCAAGATGCCCATGCCAACAGTTCACATGGAAGAGTCTGAAACAAACTGAAACACACTTCTGAAAGAAAGTCACTTTGCAACATGCCATGTAGGGGACACAGCACATATCTGGAAAGAGAAAGTTTTTCTCTTCAGCAGGAACAGGGAAGCTGGTCAGAGTTGATTCGGAAGCTGGATGGAGCTAAATATGGGACAATTCAAAAAGAAAACATGTTAGAGGCTGAAAAACAATTTAGACTCAAAAATGTGTTCGTCTTCCAGCAGGACAACAGCGTTCAGCTCATAGAGCTACAGCTGAACGGTTTAGAACGAAGCGTATTGCTTACTAAAATGGTCCAGTCAAAGTCCAGACCTAAATCTAGCTGAGATTCTATGGAACGACATCAAAATTGCTGTGCAGAGATGTTTTCCATCCAACCTCACGCAGCTTGAGCTGTTTAGCAAAGAGGAATGGGGAAAAAATGTGTCGTCTCTCACAAAAATATCCCAGTTTGGTACCCTGAAGTACAGCAAAAAAATGTGGAAAACTTCAAGGGGTATAACTTCTTTGGAAAATAAAACTATAGCCAGCAGATAATTCTTAATATTTCAAACACCACAAAGAATACAACAAGCACTACATTTTTCTACATCTACACTGTTGCCCAACAGTCAGAAGGCCCTAAACACAAGTTAAATGCATGTCATGATTTAGGTTTGTGTTTGTTTTGCTTTGGACCTTTCTGGACTTCTCTTAATCCGCCTTCACCTCTAAGCCATCATCCAATCACCTCAGTCTCCCTCCAGCCAGCACTCTGCTCTAGATCTGCTCCACCTGTAACTACTAATTGCAGTCAACTCGGCTCACCTGTTTACCCATCTACATAAACCTGCCTCAGTCATCCACTGACTGCCAGAACGCTACTTGCATCCCTGCCTGCACCTTCAGCCATTAAATGATCTGATCAAGTCTGGTCCTGCTTGCCTGACTCATTCACTATTCATCATTTCAATAAACTATTTAAAGACGTAACTCTGTGTCCGGCTGAAGATCGGGTTCACTAGCATTAAGCATTACAATGCACTTTTTATTGCCACCCCCTTATTTTATTTATTTATTTATTTATCTTTTTAAGAAAACAAAAAACCTTTTAAAAGGTATTATTTCAAATCTACAATTTATTCCATGGACTAATTGGTTTGTAATTTAGGATTGTAAAAAAAAGTGTTTGACATGTTTTACAGTTTTGTTTCCTCATAGCATACTGGATTCGCATCGTTTATTCACTGAAAAACACACTGAAAAATATTATCAAATTTCTGTAAATCCTCAACTAAATAACACAAAATATCTGCTTGGATTTTTTTTTTTATCATAAATTATCAGCTCAAAACAAGTTAAGCTGAAAATCTCACGTTAAACAGCTGTTTAACCATCTCTTGTTGAACAACTGTTCTCCTTTGTTTGCATCGATGACCACATTGTATGAGTGCCCGCTGAAATGTGTCTTTTTTGTTAAAGCGCTCAGACTCAAGGGGTCGGGAGTTAAAGAGCTTTGCAGAGAAGAGTGAGGTCATGCTGGACCTTTCATTTATTATAAGAATTAGTTAGCCACAAGCCAGTGCACATAAGTCAAAGGGAGCCGTGGGAGTACTGTAGTGGGGGGTCCTGCAGGGGTGAAGCCATTGTGTGCTAGTGCGTGCATGTGTGTGTGTGCAGACACGGGGAACTACTGCCAGCCTCGTCAAACTGACCCTATTTGTATTATTACTGCAGCAGCCACAGCTGTCTTTTCCTAAAGTCAACATCTTCTTTGCACACAACAAAACATGATAGCTTTTCAGAAAGTTGCACCGGCTACAGGATATCGTTTCAAGATTTTTACCCATTTATATTAACAATGCGACTGTCTTAAGTCTTAAGATGATCAAGAAAAAGTGGAGAAAATTGCCAAACGTCAACGACTGACTAAGAAACGCGGTAATGTGGGTTGGTCACTTCATCAATACTAGCACTGCTATTGATTGAGTGGATCAAATCAGGGGATCGATACTCTCAGGTCAACCCACATTGGAAACACAGCCTTCAGTCTGACTTAAATAGCATCATTAAGACGCAGCTCAGTGTGTTTTATACTCAGCGTTGCAACGCAACAAGTTTCCTTCAGATACAGACGAAAACGCGGGACGAATGCAAGCCTACGGTGCATTGCAGAAGCCTTCGCACAACTTTTCCACATTTTGTAAAATTGCAACCACAGACTTCAATGTTTTCTATTAAATTTCTATGAACTACTGTAAATTAAGAAGCAAGTAACCCTAAAGGGGACAGAAAGTGATGCATGGTTTCTAATTTTTCTTCTTGCAAATACAAATCATAAAGGTTTGTTGTTTGTCGTGCATTCGTATTCCGCAGCACTGAGTCAATACTTCATAGAACTACATTTTGCTGCAATTAAAAAAAAAAAGTATTTATGGTACGTCGCTGCCACTTTTCAAAATGTATAAAATTTGTTTGCACATCTATACAAAATAGCCCAAGTTAGGCAAACCTTCACAGTCTGAAAAAAACATTTCTTCCACTATTTCTGATAAATTGTATTTAGCTACAGCCATCTTCCCAGTTCCGATCAGGTTTTCCTGCAGAAGTAAAGCATCCCCACAGTGTGAGGATACCACCACCATGGTGTTCAATGCAATGTCTTCGTATTATTGTGCCTCCATACAGGCTGTTTTGCATTTCGCTCCAAAAGTTTGATTTTGTCCCAGCTGATTAGATCACGTTCTTCCACGTGATCGCTGTGTCCCCTGCATGGCTTGCAGCAAACTGCAATAAGGAGTCTCCATATGGCTTTCTTTCATCCATGGCTTTCTCTGTCATTGAGTCTAAATTTCTAAAGTGCAGGACTAATGAATGTGTTTTTGACAGATTCTCCCAGCTGGGAGGATCCCCCCCCCCCAGAGATGTGGATCTTTGCAGATCCTCCACAGTTAGCATTGGTCTCTTAGCTGATTCTATGATTAATGATCTTTTTTGCCCGGCCTGTCAGTTGAAGGCGGATGGCCATTTCTTGGTGGGTCCGCAGTTGTGCCTTAACCTTCTTAATTTCGAATGATGGATTAACCAGAGCTACGTGAGACGTTCAAAGTTTAGGGTATTGTTTTATAGCTAACCCCGCGCTAACATTCTACACAACTTTATCCCTGACTTGTCTGCTGTTTATCTTGATCTTGATGATCCTGTTTGTTCCTAATGTTCTCCAACAAACCTCTGCATTGCTCAGTGGACAGCTGTATTTATAGTGAGATTAAGTAACGAACAGGTGGGTCATGTTGACTCCTGAGGGGACATCAGATGCTTACCCCAGTTGTAGAAGATTTTATTTGGGGGCATCGGAGTAAAGTGGGTTGAATACAAATGTCCATTTGTGACAAATCAGATAAACCCTGTTTGTTTTCCTTCCTCTTCACAATCACACCCAAACTCCCGTTCGTCTTTTATTCCCGTCTATGAAGTCCTAATAAAATGCATTAAAAAAGAAAACAGTCTCCATAAAGCTTCTTAGCAGGGAGGGACACTGCAAAAAAGGAACTAAAAGTGAGTAAAATTTTCTAGAAATGTGTCTATTTTTCATTGATTTGAGCAGGTAAATTAGACTATTTGCCAGTGGGATTAGTAGTTCTACCCCTAAAATAAGATGATTAGATATTCTGCACTTGGAAAATGATGATGGAGATGTATTGTTCCTACTTTAAGTGCAAAAATCTTATCCCATTGGCCGTCTATGAAGTCCTAATAAAATGCATTAAAGTTTGCGGTTGTAACTTGACAAAATGAGCCAAGGTTTAAATATTCTTGCAAAGCACTGTAAATGTATTCACACTGCACGCCTTTCTTTAAAAAGCCTGTGCTGAATCAGGTTTTTTTTGGTGGAGGCTGCCAGCAGCTCTCTGACGCTCCGCTTTATGTCCCCCTCTTTTTAAAGCCCTCTTTCAGAGATTCGCAGAACTCTCTGTACAGCAATGATAGCCTCATTAGCTGCCTCCTAGCCTTTTGTTGTTTTTACAAACAGAGATGTGAGTCGAGATTCTCATTAAAAGATGGCCTTCTTTATACTGTTTGCTTCCTCTGTCACCCCCCCCCCCCTCCCTTCCCTTAGACTGAACGCCAGCAAATCAAGCTATTTATTTTCCTCTGCGCCCCCTTTTCTTGGCCCTCTCCCCTGCAAAAATCAATTCAAAGATTTTTTTTTTTTTGGTTTGCTGTTACAAAAGCCTGTTGATTTCTGTCTCCCCAAATTGAGAAGCGGTTTGTAGGAGTAGATGCCGAGCTGGGAATAAAGCTCTCCTTAGAGCTGGACATATATTGAGCTTTGGTTGAGGTTTGTTGAGGATGACATTATATGAACAACGCAGAGCGATTAAAGTCCTCCTGTTTTTCTTAGCACACAAACAGAAAAGCAGGGTGACCTTCTCTTTTCATTTGGCACGTGAACAAAGTCATTTGTGAATGACTCTTTTGCTTGCAAGAGTATTAAATTTAGCATGACAGGGACACCTTCATGTTTGCTACAACAACAACCAAAAATCTCTGACCTCTATTTTCGGGGCAATATGCAGAATGGGGCAATTTATCACCAAGACCCACCCCCACCAAAAAAAAAAAAAAAAAAAATCTCACACCCTAATTAATTACAACTAAGTAAAGAATGTTTGGAGAGCCAAATTGCTTTAATTCCCCAAACACCAGCTGAAAGTCATTCATTACCAAATGTGTGCTCAAAGGTTAGTTTGCTTTTGTAAAGACGAGATGAGCATTAATTTCGCAGCCTGCATTTTTCCCCTGTGGGGTGACATGCCAACGGTTTGCGAGGACGGTTGCGGGTTTATTCTCTCTTCTTTTGGACTTGGTGCTTTATGTGAACCTGCACTTTAAATACAGGAAATTCTTAATACATGAGAATATCATCCAAAAGTCCCCCCTCCCCCAGTAGTTCAAGTTATCAAGTGAAATTACACACAAAGCAATATATCTCAAGTGTTTTAGTTCATTTTGACGATTATGACTCACAGCTAATACCTTTTCTTCTCAGAAGATTTAAAATATTACATAAGATGAATGAAACGTATGTTGATGTACTCCTTAGATTGTCTATGGATCACTTGGCTGGCCAATCAGACACAGCGCTACATGGTCATAAAGGTTTGCAGGAAAAAGAAAACAGTCTCCATAAAGCTTCTTAGCAGGGAGGGACACTGCAAAAAAGGAACTAAAAGTGAGTAAAATTTTCTAGAAATGTGTCTATTTTTCATTGATTTGAGCAGGTAAATTAGACTATTTGCCAGTGGGATTAGTAGTTCTACCCCTAAAATAAGATAATTAGATATTCTGCACTTGGAAAATGATGATGGAGATGTATTGTTCCTACTTTAAGTGCAAAAATCTTATCCCATTGGCAAATAATCTTATTTACCTGCCCAAATAAAAAACAAAATGCATTCATTTTAAGAAAAATGTACTTAATTTTAGTTCCCTTTTTGCAATGGAAGCACAAAATGCTCTACCATTCCTGGTATAGAGCTGTGCTGACAGGGGATTTAACAAAACACCAGCAGATAGCATGGGTCCACAAATTCTCCTTGAATGTGGACCTACAGTTTTCTTTTGCTAGCTCCTGGGACCTTGATTTATTATTTTTTTTTAAAATATAATTCAAAATTGACTTCTTGATATGCTGAGCAACAGTCCAGTCTTTTTTTTCTCCCTAACCCAGTTATTAAGTCGCTTCTGACATTGTCAAGTAAGGTAATAGTTGCAGCCCTTGTCCTAGATACGTCTGCCTGGGGTGGCTCTTGAAGCTGTGACTCCAGGTCCAGTCCACATCTTGTGAATCTCCTCTAAACTCTTGAATGGGCTTTACTTCATAGTTATCCCAACGCTGCAGTTATTCCAGTTGTTTGTGCGCCTCTTTCTGCTGCGCATTTTCCTTCCACTCAACTTTCCAATGACACAACAGCATTTCGTGAATAGCCAGCTTCTTTAGCAATTCTAGTTGTCGGCTTACTTTAATCGTGGCGAGTGTCGATGACAACTGTCTAATCAGCAGTCTTCCCCGGAACATGACAATTACATAACATTATTGCGTTAAAAGTCTGTTTTTATTGGATGTAGTAAATATTCAGATTGTTTGGCAAACTCACTTCCCTAAGTGACAATCGGCAAGTGAAGGTGTGCAAAACTTCCTCTGAAACCCTCGAGGGAAACGGCTCACCGCCTCAAGACGCCATCAAGAAAACAGCCGGGTTCTGACTACTTTCAGGAAAATACTGAAACTTTCTTTTGAAATAGTGGACAATTGGTCGTATCAAGGCTCATCTCCTCATTTATTTCTGAAAAAAAAAAAAAAAAACACTCACACACACACACTCACAAAAAAGTTCAGGGTTCCTCGTTTGGCTATTCACCAATTCCCCGCACAGCCCCTCACTATATGAATTTTAAGCAATATGAATGAACAAGAATAAGAAGCACTTGAGTTGAAATCCATCTCTCGAAAGGGAATTCATCAAAGAAATGACTTCCCATATCAACAATAGAAATTACCTCACAATATGCAATTGTCCTTTCCACATATTCATGGAGCCCTTTGGTGTTTTTATGGGGTAAGAGGGACTATTTAGCAGGTAATACAGAATTAATGTGGAGGAGAGGAAGAGAGAGAGAGAGAGAATGCACACTTTTAATGGAAGTGCCTTCTTGCCTCTGAATTTCGATGATGTGCACAATGCCCTTAAATCCCTTTTCTTATTGGAGGTACTTTTTGAGCCTTAATAGGATAAGCAGAGGACACAAAAGATTTCTATCTCTCAACTCTTTCAGTTCACTGAGAATCCCAATCTCTGGCAATGAGCACTTCATGAATCATTCATATTTTAATAGATTATGCAAATTTGTGGGGGGGGGGGGGCATAAAATCAACAAGATCAATAACTGCAGGCGTTTTTAATTGGCATTAAAAAGAAAAACATTTTAAGGATGAACATACTCTCCAGTTCCTTCCACCGTAAAGACACAATTAATTTGAAATTGGATCTCGTCCTAAATGCTGTAGATAATTTGCTTCTTTTTTTTCCCCCTTTTTCTTTTTTTTTTTTTTGCACAGCTTAAAATTCCTCTGGTAAGCTTATCGCTGGCAAGTAAACTGTAATACTCAGTCATTAGGGAGACCACACACCTGAATATCACATATTATCCACACAAGCACTAAGGGGGGGGAAGAAAAACCAAGCAGAGGAGCCACTAACCAAATAGTAATTACCAAGTGAGTTACAGCAATGTTTGTTCCATTAGTTTGACCTCTGGATGCTTTCTTTCTTAGCCTCCTGTGAGAACATAGAAGGGCATGGGATAACCTTAACATTTTCCTCAGTAGATGTGTCTCTGATGGGCCTACTGATATGAAACTCACCCCAGATGCCAGGAACAAACTAAGCAATCAACACATACAAATAAATCAAAACAAACGACTCCTCGTTTAAAGTTATTTTTGATAAAGGTAGGATGGCGCCAGGACTGAGTATTGAAAAGATGAAGAAAAGAAGCCGTGAAGAAGGAACAGGAAGCCTACTGGAATCTAGTAGTGATTAGAAAGCAACTCACCCCCTATCAGTGCAAATTCATATGAGCTGGTTTAGTCCTATGTGATGGCGTGAAAAAAAGGCTTTACATTACCAATGGCATCACACACAGGGAGCATGCCGTGGTGGGTAGAAGCAGAGAGCTGTTCCAAGACCTTGGCGATCTTGCTTTTGCAAACTATTAAGACGCCGTTGGTTATAGACATATTTCAAACTTCTGAATGCTGCAAAGTGAACCAATGCATAACGTTGAAGTGGAGAGAACATCGTTTGACCATAAACCAGGCACTAACAGGCACTCCTCCTGAGCCCTCTGACAGAGGAGCCAAAACTTAATCAGAACAGTTATCCAAGAACAAAGGACCACTAGAGGAGAGGTTTAGAAATATTGCAGAAACAGTTTTTCCATTATCAAAGCAAGTAATACACTCCACCGCAATGACCTCTGCGCACATTCACAATCCACAGTTGAAGCAAAAGCGTGCTGAAAGTCATTTAAAGTTTGAAGAATGACATTTAGACCAATGGAATACTGGGAGAGTATAGTCTGCTCAGATGAGATCAAAACTGAACTCTTTGGGCGTCACAGCGCACAACATGTTTGGAGAAAGAACGGCGCCGCACATCCCCCCCAAACGTAAGGGAATTTGGAGGTGGAAACATTATGGTGGGAACCTGTCTTCCTGCAGACTGTAAAATTGTTGAAAGGATGAATGGAGAAACGTGAGATACGACTCTGAAGACGAAACAAGCAAGGCAAAGATATCAACTACACTGCCAAGGAAACTCTTAACTGGCTTTCAGATAGAGAAAATAAAGCTGCCAGAATGGCAAATCGTCAGATTTGTAGTTATTAATTATACAACTTACAGAAAGAGTGAGTGAGTGCAGAAATGAGGCACCAGAATCTTTTTCTAAACAAAAAAGCTTGAAATTCACACCTGAGCAATGCATGTGATTAGTTTCCTTATGCAGAAGATGTTTTAAAGTTGCTATTACACAAAAAAGTATTTGCTTATTACTAAGTATTAAATATCTTTCAGAAAGCACATTCAACGCTTATTTCCCGTGCCACCCTGCTTTATGAAACTTAACTCGATTTGTGACCAAATTTATATTCAATTCTTTGCACGTGTGAATTCTTTAGGTTATAACCGACATCTGATGAGTAAACTCCATGCCAATGGCACTGTAAAAACATATATATATTTACTGAAAAAAGGCCTGATGTATTCAAAACCTATATTCCCAGGCGTATTTACTAATAACAAAGCAGATCGGCACACAGATATGATCGCAAGTCTGTAGTGCCCCCCCCGCCCCGGTCTCTTTGCACCTGGGAATCAGTAAGGAGAGCCCTTCCGCTGAGGCCATCTAGACTATCCCAGGTGCAAACAAAGCTGGCTGCAGACCCAGGCCTGCATTCTGTAGGACCATACACAAAGGACAAACACGCACCTTTCTTCTCAGGAGGGGCCCGCCTCGCAAGGGGAGAAAGCTACCTCCCACATATTAATGAGAAAAGGGCTCGTTCTCTTCCTGTAAGACCGCTTGACAATCATTTGAGAAGGAGGGCTGCGGTAATTTTGAGTCGCCCCGCCACGCCACACACACACACACACACAGCCACACACAGAACTCATTGCCTTTGATAGCTGCGGCATAATCACATGAATTTTAATAAAAGCTCCTTATATTAATCTCGGGGCCGCCGACAGTCATCGTAAACTTTCAGTAAACTTAACCTTCTTCTTGGTAATAACACTGCAACAACGGAACAATATTTCAATTAGCCAGGCAGTCATTAACTGTGACAAGGAGAGGAGACAACGAGGAGGAGGAGGAGGAGGGGAGAGAAACGGAGCAACGGAGCGACAGGAAGGGTGAAATAAATGATCATGGTGTTAGAGTCAGGCGGCAGAAATGCCAGAGAGTATTTACCGAAGCACATTACTCCTGCTCCGAGCCGCACAAACTGCCTCCTTGTGGAGGAAAAAAAGTAAAATAAATAAATAAAAATCACAGGGGCTGCTGACAGTCCTGCACAGTGGCCCGTTTTTTTTTTCTTTCTTTCTACCCAGAGACCTTGCTCTGATACACAGTCATAGTTCTGATGTGCTGACACCCAAAGGTCCTTGTCCAGCGGTGACTGAACAAGCTCCCAGTCTTTCTTAACACCCTGCTTGCTCAGCACAAACGTGGACGGAGGACAGAAGTGGAAATTTGATCACATCACTCCTATTTTTTTTTTACGAGCTCAGTATAAAAAACCCCAAAAGAAACCTTCACACGTAACTTTTCGGCTCATCTTTATTTGTCAGGTATGTTTCAGAATGTATGTGTGTTTTCTGTGTTTCCATTGAGATGCACCGAAAAATGTGTCTAGTGACTGGAATTGGCCGATATTCAGCTTGGTTGACCAGACATTAGATTGTCAGAAAACTGAGAACACCCATCTTTTTCCAACCTGTGAACACACCAGTGTACCCACTCTTCAGTTCGTCCAAGTTTTAATAAACTAGCAGCAAATATTTAGGCAACTAAGCAAAACTTATGGTCTTTTCTGGAACTTTGTTCAACTAGAGTCAAGTTATAACTACACTGCAAAAAGGAACTAGAAGTAAGTGAAATGTTCTTGAAATGACTGTATTTTTCTTTGATTTAAGCAGCTAAATAAGAATATCTGCCAATGGAATGAGTATTTTTACCCATAAAATAAGATCATTAGATATCCTGGACTTGATATAAGATGATGGAGATGAACTGTTCTTATTTTAAGTGCAAAAATCTTATTCCATTGGCAAATAGTCTTAGTTATTTGCTCAAATCAACAAAAAATACACACATTTCAAGAAAATGTTACTTACTGTTTGTTCCTTTTCTGCAGTGTAAGCATGGTTTAGACATGGTTTAAACAGAAAACAGAACAAAATAAAATCGTCAATTAGTCACATCACAAACGAGACACCTCTTTTTGGATACTGTTAATGAAGAAGGCTCGGTTAACCAATTTTCGGTATCAGTGAGGTGTTTAGAATCAGGTAAGATCATCACCTGATTGGACTTTCTTTTTAATGGGCGAAGAAAAGCTATTTCAACGAAAACTGTGTTTTCTATGACAAGTCCAGACATTTTGAGACACGTCTATAAGCAACTAAGGCTCTATGAGAGAGAGACGTTTGGTAGATAATGGATGATAAACTAAACAGATTACAGCAACTCTGCTCTGTTTTATTGTTTTTGTCCTTTCAACCTCTGCCCTTGATTGAATACACGGTTTGGAAATGTTTGCTGCCCCTCTTATGTTAAAGGTTTTTACAAACGAAATTCGATTCAGCAGGTCAAAGTCGGCCACAAATTTCTGACGTCTGCAGTTCCAGCCCTCCCAGCTTGGCAGCGTAAAGGCATATTCTTAACGAGGCACTGGATCTTACCTACAGGGTAGCTTTGCGACACACTGGGGCCCAGGTCTGGGTTGGCGCTAGAGGATAAACAGGGCTTGACTTCGTCCAGGCTGGAATTCAGGACAGGGAGCGAGTACTCATTAGCCTGGGAAAAAAGAAAAAAAAAAAGGACAGTTGAATCATTACACAACCAAACAATACCGACATGGAAATCCTCCTTCTCTCCTCCTCCATTAAGCACTCCACACAGGCCCGTGTGAGTATAAATTTGGTGGAGAGCATTGTACGTGTGTGTGTGTGTGTGTGTGTGTGTGTGTGTGTGTGTGCATTCTGCAGGGTGGCAGTTCAAGCATATCATGAATGTATTTTGGTATTGTCTGAGAGAGGAAGTGGGATTTGGAGATGAGTGAAAAGCCAAGGCGTCAGCTGGCCCTTTGTGCTTGACTGCAGTCCTACCCCTGATCAGCCAAGGGAGAAAGCAGTTCTGCTTTGTTACAGACACACCATGTGGTCCTGTTTGAAAAAAAATAAAAATAAAAAATACAATTCATTGTTTTCCTTTAGCTTGTTGCTGTTAATTTGGAGCCTAAACCATGTTTGAATAAAAACTCAAAAGACCTCCACCAGCACAGCTTTTGATTTACTCTCGTTGAGCTGGCGGTTAAAAGAAAAAGACTTAAATCTCATTCATCAGTTATGCTTGTTTTCTATGTTTCATATTGATGCCGAATTATGTTTATGCTTTTTCTACTAACAACAACTGCGCACATTGTCACAGTTTTGCAACAGTTTGTTTCAGAAACATCATGAGGTCGTGTTTGAAAAAATGCTATTCACAGTTTTTCTGTCTTCTTTGGTTTGTTGCTTTAAATCTGGAATCAAAACCATGTTTAATTCAAACTCTGAATAAAATAACAGGCACAACTTTTGTTTCTCTCTTGTGTGCATTGAGAAATGGGCTTAAAGGTGTGGTTGAGGATGATACTTTAATTTTTACTTCGTTGTGTAGATATATGCTGAGTAGGATGAGCTGCATACTTGCTTTTTAAAGTGGTTTCTGTTTTAAATTTATTTATTTGAGAATTATTTGAGAATTTTAAACAAGAGGTCTCAGTTCCTGCTGCTCAGGGTTTGAAGCTCTCCAGCTTGGTGAAATGTACGCTTTTTTTTCAAAATGAGCTTGTAGCTTATTCGTTTTCAGGTTTCCTGGTTTTGGACAAAATGTACGATGCTCAATGCAATGTGTTAGTTCAAAACAGTATTTACACCTTTTTTCTGTGGAAATTGTACTGTTAAGACAAATTCTCAACATTTGGAACTTTCTGGATGTCTTTTTTGTTATTCTGGAATTAAATTATCATTTACCTCCACCCTATTAACACAGAAACGTACATCTTATTCAATCTCTTTGTTTAAAAAGCACCCAATTAATGTCAAAACACAAAAATGCCGAAATTAGCTCTTTGTCTTTTTGAAAACAAGAGAAAAGTATACCAACACCAGATGTTGGCAGGCTTTTTTAATGAGATGATACTTCCGGAGACTGAGTGCTGACAATGTTTATCCAAAGCCGAGTATAAGGGGTTCAGTGGGCTGGGCTCCCATAAGGGGGTGGGGGTGGGGGGGATGCCCATGACCCCAGCTCTTGTCTGTCACTATCACAGATAAACTCTAATTGTCTGCTACAACTGTTCGCTGGCACAATGTCGGATGTTTTCCTGTATTCACGCTGGCTTCAGACGCCGCACAGACGTTTTATCATGCAGATAAAGGGCAGGAGGGAGAGAAGTGAAAAGATGGGTCTGAAAGGGATGACCAAATGGCTAGCAGAAGTGTGGGAGGGGTGAATCCATTCAGTTTTGCATCTCCAGAATGGCTTTTTAATGCTCCACGCTACGGAACCCAGACACTGGCTAATAGGGCCACATTTTCCCGGAAGAAAAAAACAAAAAAAAAAACAACAACAAAACAAAACAAAAAAACAAGAGGCACCCATGAAAGAGGGAAAGTGCTCTGATTAATATTGCGGTAAATTAAAGCTGATTTTTCTGGACTATTTCTAGGCCTCCTTTCTTTTTTTTTCTCACGTACCCCCCTTTTTTTTTTTCCTGGTAGCCCTTTCCCCCCTGCCTTTTAATACTCTCCCTGACGCTCTTTGTGATTGCAAGTCATTTCCAATTCGTTTCGGTATTGATCTTCCAGTAGGAATCAGTTTTGTAATTAGCTGCAAATTAGGCCTTCTTCTGGAGGTGAGGCCTGTCCCACTGATTTATCACCTGCGTAATTTGCCCCGATTGGAGAGAAATTAAAATGAACTCAATTAGGAGACTGCTTTTTGCTTTATGGGTCTGACTCGTAGTTTGGGGGGAGAAATTAATAGTCTCTTGTTATTTTATAGTATAATGAAAGCCCTGTAAATAAAGGTTATCCATGGTAATAAACCCAGAGCTTTTTAATAAAAGCTGGTATTTGATTGTCATTTTGTTGTGTGGGGGTTAGCAGTTTCACAAATGCTTGTTAATTTTCTCCAAAAAAATGAGTAAGTTATTCATTTATTGAAATGTAATTGCTTCCCCTATGCTAGGCCCCTAAACTAGGCATGGCCCAGCTACCTTTTTCATAGTATACCAATGATTTACAAAGCCGTGGTTTTAAAACCACAAAAACGGTGTTCCCTAAACTTTAACTCCTTTATCTACTGCAGTGTGCAGCACAGAGTAATCCAGTGTTACCCCTCCCCCACTTGTTACCCCACTCTGCCCCGTCAGCTGGTTGAAAGAAGGCTGCAACACTGTTCCTTGGCTAACAAGAAAGGCAAACTCGACACAGAAAGAAGAGGGATGCTGCTTTTGTGTCAGGACAAGAAACAGATGAGCACAACTTGATTGTCTGGAGAAGTTACTTCCTCTTTGTCTGGGCCATACTGTGATGCCCAACGTTTAAAATCTCCTGTCTGCATGATTTTTATGGCCGGCAAGTTTCGCTTTAGGTAATGAGAATAAGCAAAACTGCTCATATTTCAGTCAGGCTGTAAGAACCTGTGACAGAAAAACAACTTGATAAAAAGAAAAAAAAGACTTGAATGAGATTCACTTGGAAATAATTTCAACACAGCAACCATCATATTTCCAGTAGGATGATTTGCTTTCTGGCTCTCAGTGCAGAATCAGACCATTTTTTACCCAAAACTAACTGAGACCTAGTTCAAAAAGATGAAAAAGGGAAACAAACAAGCTACCAAGCAAATGAAAAATACAGTTTTGTTGGATGCTAAAGGAAGAAATTCTCAAATCCTTCACACACTTCCTTGCTTTAGCAAAGAATGTTTGTTTACCTCATAAGGTATATGCATGTTGAGCATCACATGGTAAATATTACTGTTTTCAACATCCGCTTCAAAGTTCAAATAAAAAAATTCCTATCTTTGTTCAGACTGATCAAAATTTTAGATATACTTGCGTGTTATTTGTGTAGTCAGCACTATCCATATTTGCACAAATTCCATCATATATATATATATATATATATATATATATATATATATATATATATATATACATCTGTTGGTATTTCTATTTCCTATCATCATGCACTGTAATTTGGCCACCAAATGCAAAAAAACAAAAAACTGATTTTTTTTTTCTATATGTGAGGGAGACCCTATTATATATATATATATATATATATATATATATATATATATATATATATATATATATAGGAAGAAAAATATATATATGTTATCGACCAAATTTATATATTCATATTCAAAATGTACATCAAAGTGAAATTCTTTGTTTGTGTGCACATACCTGACCAACAAACGTGATTGTGATTGTGAGAAAGTGGCCAACAGCAGACAGCCGAGCTAACTACCCATCTAATATCAGCTTTTTGTACTTGAGTTTCTTGCTACAGGGTAGTACATTCTTTTTGGGTGTGTTAACCTAATACTGACAGACAGATAGCTGCTCATACTGAGCTGCTTAAAGGGGCCTAGTCACATAGTATGACAATTTCTACACCAGTAGCTCACTCTGATTGCATACAAAGGTTTTCTGATAAAATTATTGCCCGGGGCAATATTCTTTTCAGGTTAAAAAATAACTAACTAAACACTATCAGGGTGAACGCCTGGCTTATTTTGTTTTGTTTTAAGATGAATATATGTTCTTTGTGTGTTTTCTTTTTATGGTCAAAGTATGTGACCAGATTCCTTTAGAGTGTTCCTGTTAAAAGGAACACTCTACTGTGGCCAAATGCTTGTTCAGCTCAACAGATTGTTACATAGTCAGACATTTATTACATTCAACTGAGCTTTCCGAGATATGATCAACTTACTTTGTGCTGTGATATACGTAGGATTGTATTGGACTATATGTATTTGAATATGAATGCGACTATATGATTGAATTTTGTTAGTGTATTCTTAATTGATCTGAAATGAATTTCGACATACATAATTGGATATGAATTTGACCAAATTATCTTCAATGGGTTCTTGAAAGGACGATTTGCTGTAATTTGGCACTATTATACTGTAAATACAACTAAGTTGAAAGTAATATGAAGTTAACTAAATTTAGTGAGTTTCTTTAATCAATCTTTTTTGGTTAAATATGGAAAACATTGATATAACTGTGGTGTATTATATTGTTTTACCAGTAGCAGGGACAGCTGAAATTTAGATCTGTGTCAAAATTCTGTATAACGGATTTTAGTCAAAATTATTATACCACGGAAATCTCACACTGGGCCATGTTTAGTCAACAAATAAACACGAAAGGCAGAACTGTAAACATCGAAAATAAGAAGTAGCCAAAAAAAAAAAAACTAAGGAAAATCTAGATATTGATTTATTCCATGCTGCTTCACTGTTATTCTCAATTACAGCAGGTACAAGGAATGTGTTTTTCATTACAAAATCAATAATGTGTGGGAGTTTCCCTGCTGATCCCTCTAGTATTATACATGTTTACTATAATCACGTGTTTAGCCGTTTTTTGCCCATTCGTTTAATTAGCTGTTCTTTCTGGACTTGGGAATGTAGGTTTTACTTTAAGTGTGAGTGAAAAGAAGCTACTAACCTGTTCCGGTTTGACATGATCCGATGTGGGGAAGACGTCTGGGTACGAGGGGCGCTCAAAGACCCGGTCCAGCGCTTCCAGCTGCTGCTGGGTGAAGGCGTCCGCCCTTAGGTGCTTCCGTAAACTCTCCACGCTACCCTGAGAATCACTGTTTGGGCCAGAACCATCTGAACCATCTACAAGAAGAGAGAGCAACATTCGAGACACTGACCCCGGGAAGCTGGCCTTCACTTCAAAGCTCTGCACTTTATATTCTCCTCATGTATTTTGCGTTGCACCTTTTAAAAGTGGGGTCTCAGGGGGAAAGAAAAAGGGGGAAACTGCCAATTTTTTTCTCCTAAATGGCTACTGTGAGCCTGTTGCTACATCACACACACTTTTTTTTTTTTCTGCACAAAATTAATGCCGTCATGATCTGAGATCCCTCTGGTAATTGATGGATTACAGTCACTTGCACAGATATACTCGTTGAAGCAAGTGTGTGGAATGATTAAAGCGCCAGTGAGCCCCATTACGGTGATTTTTCACTTTCATTCCCACCAGAGAATCCCATTCTTCCTCTCCCCTTCCTGAAAAAAAAAGCCCCATGTACGTTAGAATCAAGTAGCTTTTTAAAGTACAATCACCCTTTTACAATTCAATGCTGCTTTTATTCTCTTGGAGCATGCGTTTCCATTTGGAAGCAGAGGCGGAGGACAAGAGGCTGAATAAAACTGCACAGTCCAGTTCAATCATCCCCTGCTCTCCAAACGGGGGGAATTTTCTCCCGACTCCTGACCTGATTACCTGGCTGTTTGGAGGAGGATGCCTTAGCTTTTATCGCCGTGTGCAAATCTTTAAAGCGTTTTTACAGACAGTCCTTTCACAGAGACCCCCACCGCCCCCCCCCCCATCAGTGGCTGCAGCGTAGGTCTCCTCCCGGAGCCCGAGAAAAGCTTCGGCTCCCTTACAAATCTGTCATTCTAAATTTGCTGCAGATTATGTTCTTCCCTCAGTGGGAGAGCAGTGATATATGATATGCAAGGCCCTGCTATTGATTGCCTGATCTGGTGGCAAGAGGGAGCCGAAATGAACTCGAAATGAACATCATGCCTCAACTCGTTGTTCGTATAATACTCTACTTAATCCCACGTTTCCCCCCCCCTGCCATAGAATTCAATTGATCAATCATGTCTGCGCGATAGCACCATTTGGGAGGGTTAGTGCCTTTCCATTCGGCTCTGTGACCTTTTGCCGGGGTCAGAGGATGAACCCGGCTCTACCAAAAAGGAGTCGGAGGAGCTATAAAATGGAGCGGGCGAAGGAGTGTCTGAGCATCTGCGAAATGTGCATCACCAGATTTGTGATGACAGCTGCAAAATAAGGTAGCCGTGATTTTGTTCTAGCAACCTTCTTGTTGCTACAAATGACAATTTTTCTTTTGATTATCCAAACAATTTCATAGAACAGTTGTTGTTTTTTTATGTGATTTGAAGCTTTCTTCTTTATTGTTTTTAATTTCCTTCATGTCTTATAGTTAGTGTACCACATTTAAAAAAAATTGTGTCACAGTAACACACATGTAAGGCATTGATGGGAAGGTTTCAACACAGAAAAGATTACATTTGTGCCTTGTTTTAGCTTTTTTTTTAAACTGTTGAGAATGCGGACATAGGAAGATTGAAAACTTAAATGACATATTTTCTGTTTTGTGCATGTTTTTTTTTGTTTTTGGTACAGACTAGGAGATACAGTACCGCTCATAAAAACATAGACAAGGAAAACAAAAAAATCACCCACCTGTGAGTGAGGTGGATTTTAGATAGAGGTGCTATGTATGGCAAACCGATTTGTCTATTTGTAACTTTACTTTTAAATGAAAATAGAAACTGCGGCCCCCTACTGGCTACATGCCAAAAAAAAGTTTCATAAGCCCAAAACTGAACGGTGTCTCTCTTTTTATGAAACCAATTTTATATTATGACAATAGTATGAGAATAGATATTATTTTTTTCTAATAGTTAAATATTACATTTTAAGTTTATTTACCCTCCATATAGATTCAGCTTTTTTTGTATAGGAAGGTGTACAGCAGCTTTCCTCTCCTTCCCCAAAATCACCACTAGCTTTCTGCACATGGTATTTTTTTCTCTGCAATCAGCATAACATAAACAGCCCTGGTCTTTCAGAACACCAAGTTATTTGTTTTCACAGATTTAAAAAAAAAAAAATGCACAAATGTGGGTGGGCCTTCCTCCATATACGACTCTACATTTAGGTGTGAGTGAACTGCATCAGTGCAGAGACATTTTGTCTGCTTAGTAGAGGGAGTTTAGCAGTAACTTAGAAGGTAACGTAAACCGGGCTTGCACACATTTAGCATCCCCAAATAGCTTCATGAAGGCGCCCACCAGTATTTGTTCAGCTTTATTGTTGTAACATCTGGTGGCTTTTGTTAAGCTTTTGTCTTTAAATTGTTAAGATGACTATTTCAATAACAGATTCAGCTTTTCTGCTATATCAATGCTTGCTTTGAACATTTCAACCCCGTGACTGAGAAAGGTATTGTGGGTAGCCATTTCCCCATTGGGATGCCATACTCATGATCTTCTTGTATAGAATATTAAGCTCATTATAGGGCCAAATATGAAACTGGCACAATAGTAAACTCATATGCTCCACTAAAAAAAGCATAAAAGTTCATTTATAATGCAAAAGAGTCCAAAAAACAAGGATTGAGAGTAGGGTTAGTGACTATGCATGTGAATGCGATCAGATTTTGTTCTTTACTAGGTGCTCTCCACTGTGAAAGTTGGGTATGAATACTGCTATCATCACACTATAATTACAGGGGTATTATTCTACATTTTACCGCAAATATAAGACAAGAAAGATAAGAATGTATGGTTATGAATAAATGTGTTAGACCATAATGTTAGTTAAAACATTTTACCTCCAACGTTAGAAATGTTCTCTTATAATGGTTCCCTGTTTTCTGAGAGCATAAGAGATTTGAATCTAAATATCTCAACGGTTCTTACAACAACAGACAAAACATTCATGAAACAGGAGTATGTATAGAAAACAGAGTTATCAGTGTTTGTAGGGTTTCAAGTGTATTTCATGTTTTTAGAAATCAAAAAAATTGTAGTAATTGAGCCTTGTTGTATTGTCACACATTTTTTAAACTTCTGCATTCTTCTACATTTTATCATTTAATGAACAAAAAGAAAAAAACAGCCAATGAAGTTTAGCCTAGGATATACAGCCCTTAACATACACATACATTTCTGGCTTACGAAATGGCAAGTTCTCACCGGGATAATTGGACGCAGGTAACACTCGAAGACCGGTGTGAGTTTAGGCATAAAGATTTCACAGCACAGCCATGAATCTGTGCTGGAAAAACCCAACTAAAAAAATAAAACAGCTAACAGTTCATAAATAGTTAACTTTAACTGTGCAGACTGGGCAATACAGGTATTTTAGTTCTGTCGTGATTTAAAATTGAACAATAAAATACACTTTGATACCAAACCTCCACAAAAAAAGCTAAAGTGAATAAAAAATATAGTGCTATTTGTCCTAATATAAAACTGATAAACACCAATAGAAGGGCATATACCCTCAAAATGTTCCTAATAATCCCTTGAAGATCATGCTGCAGCAGAAACAAACAACCCTGACTTTTCCTTCTGTGACAGTTCGGCACAATCAAATTCATTTCTGTTTTCTACACAGCCACATGAAGACCGCTCACCTGTTACTACTGCTGCTGATCTTTCTCACTATTAAGCTGAGTTGTTCTCTTTTCTACCAAAGCAAACAGAGTCATTAATTACTCTCCATCGGCTCGCCTGAGCCACAGCACCTGATCGATACCCCCCGACGCAACCATATTTGTCATTCAGTGCTTCCCACGCACAGGACGTGCCGTCCCGGGTCAAGCTCCACACTCTTCCTCCCATTCAGACTGGGGACAGTCCCATCTGCCCCTCGTCACTTCTGACACACCTGCAGCGCCCTGAGACGACTCCATTAATGATGCTGCGTGAATATAGGACTGCACTCGCAGCGTAAATGACAGCATTATAATATCTGGGCACGGGACTGTAAGAGAATCTCACAACACGATACCCTGGAGTAAATCATTGGTTCGCAGCTGTTTACACCGTGGACATGCCACTAGTCTAATAATAGCCCCAATCAGAGCGAGGCGCTAAATATACAGCAGATTAACTAAATAATCAGATAATGAGCAGAGAGAGAAAAAATAACAACAATAAAGCTTGTTTTTGTCTATTTTTTACGTTTGGATATTTTATCTCTCAGGGACAACAAAACCGACGTTCTGGTGGGATCACAATCGCTTTTTTTTTTTTTTTTTTTTTAACTTCCTTTCTTCTTCTCTGCCACTGATTGGTCAGTTTATGAGCCAGAACATTATTGTCACCGGAAGAGGGTTTTTTCTTTGAGTATATCTCTGAGTAGAACGCAGCTGTGCTAAAAAAGTATGAATGTCTGCAAGGTCCAAGAAGCTTGTGCTCGTCGATGGGGAGAGTGTGTAAGGCCCCAATGTGCACAGGACACCCAAGAGTAAAGCCACACATGCACAGGAGAAACATGTATACTTATATAGGAAAGGCTAGGAAACTCAAGAAACTCACGACCTTCTTGTTGCAAGGTAACAGGGCTGATAACTACTCTAACTTTCAGCCCAGAACAAAACTTTATAGTTTTTAGTATTTCCTAATCATTATTTGCTTTTTTTAATCAGACCATGATTACTGTTTTATTAGTTTTGTATGTATTGTTAATGAAGCTTAGATAAAACATCTCTTAGGTTTTCAATATTAACCTGTCACATACGTTTAAGACCCCACAAAGTGTCCATCGGTACAGATTCTCACAACAGGAAGTCGAACCAAGTGTTTGGACATACCCAAATAAGCCCATTACACAGCAGTGATAACAATCTGTGACCTCGGTGGCTTTGTGTGTGTGTGAGAGCTACATGTCTGCTCATTCCCTTTGGTCATTCATTGATCATCCCTGGGAGTGAAAATATTCATCTTGACATCAGTCCGCATCAACACTCTGGTAACGAGGGAACAGCCTCCATTGGATCGGATAGCCAGCTCCATAAAGCAGACTCCTCTCTGCGGGTCCGGCACCCAAAGGTCGCAACCCCCAGCAGGTTGCTTCAGCCAACATATCTCTAAGGACTGCTCTGACTCTGAATGACTGCCCACCCACCCCCCCAAAAAAAAGAAATCCAGCATTTTCTTTGAATGAGGTTTACTTTCCTTTGAAAAGCCTGTCAGAGGAAGCAGAGGAAGGAGGCGTGCTCAGATTAAATGAAAATGGAGGTCTTAATGTTTTTTTGTTTTTCTTCAGTTTGTGGGAAGGTCACGGAAAACTTTCTCCGTCACACTCCTTTTTCCTCCAGCCCGCTGTACAATTCGTTTAAATAACATGGCAACATATATTTGCTCCTGTAACCTTAACACATCTTCGTACATCCTCACAATAACACATCTCTATGATTTTCCCCGCCTGATTCAATTCTGGGCTAAATGGAATCAAATTAAAACTCATTTGCCTCCATTTGGATGAACTCAGCTGCATTTTGCTTTTCTAATTGAATGTTTTGATTATGTAAACACAAATGAAATACTGTCTGTGGAATGTAAAATGCTTGTTCTGCACCACCAAAGATATGTAATTAGTTTTTAAAGACTAGGTACCAAATTGCTCCGTGGATTGATGGAAATTCAATTAACTAACCCCCACCCGAAAAAAATAAAATAAAATAAAAAAAAAGATTTGCAGCTTTTCTCTCAGTATAAATTAGGAATATAGAGGTTTACGTATCGTATGGACTGAGTCTAATTGATTACCTCTAAAAATGAAGAGTTAAATGCCTTATTAATCTAATTTGGATTGTTGCGTTTCGGTGCAGGCATTTTGCTGCCCTCTGACTTCCTGCGTTCTTCCTCCCCCCCCTGAAACAGATGCTGATGAACGGAGCAGGGTGTGACGGAGGCCCGCTCCATCACTCATCTCCCGTCCATCGTTTTAGTCCACGTGACGCTCGGAGATGAGACGTAATTAATTCAACGGTTACTGTAGCACGCAATCACAGACATGCTGATCGCCGCTGGCCATCTTTGTTGGCTCTCCAAATGTATGATGATGATCTTTAACATGAAATTTCTCTCCTTGTGTTTCTCTCATAAATCAAGAAGAAAAGCTCAGTGAAACAGGTGCATTTTGAATGTCCAACCCTTAACCTGTCATCTCATGGAACTTTATATTTTTCTATTCTACCCTTCTTGGGTGTTTCCACTGTGGGGGTTTAAACCTGTGCTTCTCAGCTGAATTACATCCGCTGGCACTGAGCGGGTCTCTACCTCTATTGCAAAAGTGTTGACCAGCGTCTTGTTTAGGGGACTGACAGGCTCCTGTTTGTGTAAGTAAAATGCATTTATAGCCATAATGTCATAACTTGTAAGTCTGTAACAGCTATTCATCTATATAAAGTTACCACCAAGTAAAGAAAGAACTATTACTGTAGCAAACTGTAAAGGGATTTCACAGAAGTAGGCGTTTTGTTTTCTCGCTCCACCAGCAAGGAAAAGTTTTTTTATTCTATCACCAGATTTTCTCTGTAGGATTCAAGTTTTCATTGTAGGATTCTTAATTTGAAGTGCAAGAAAAGCTCCTATCGAATTTACAAGAGCCAGCAACCTGTGCAATGCAAAACGTAATCTTTCTCTTCGCCTCTAACAAATGAAATTTGTCTAGAGTCACAAGACGTGCACGACCATTTAGAAAAGCATAATTCTTTAAGTTCTACACATGGACTTGAAATGTGTTTGTTTTAGCATTAAAGAACGTTGATTTTATTTCTTTGTTTAAGTTTTAGAACAAAGACGAGACAACTTTTTCTGAATTAAATGTGCTATGTTTATGAAATAAAAATGTATTGCGGCCTAATGGCAATAACATTGCTTGAGAAAAAAAAGTTTCTTCTTACTGTTGGTGTCACTCTGTTGTAGAACCTTTATGTATATATTGTAGGAAAAAAATAATAATTTCAGCTTCTTTATTACTTTTGTTTTTTTAAGACACTGCTCATTAGGCCCTCCCATCTTAATAACCTTGGCCAGGATGACCAAAAGAGCATCATGTGTCTTGTGATTATCTGAAAAAAACCCCCCAAAAAAAAAAAAAACTTTTCGGTTCCATATGTGTTGTTCCATGTGAACTGAGTTTTTTCATACTGATTTGGAACCCAGCAGAAACCTGCAAGTAGTGTGCCCAACCATTAAAATGGGACAATAATTCATATTGGGTCCACATTAACTGGGGACCTCCTTAACCAGGGCTTTTTTCTGAGGTAAACACAAATCTACCTTGGTAATTTGTTTTGACCCCGGTATAGGCTAACCTGACTCTCACCAGATGGATTTGGTTCCACAGAGCTCCACACATCCATCTGGGATCGCTCCATTGGAGATGTATTTCAGAAGGAGGGGCCTTATCAAAAATCCTTGCATATGATAGGATAAACCACTTGTCTGTCATCTTTACTGACGCGGTACTTCAACCACACACATCGAAACCACCATCAAAACTGAAACAATTGTTTCCACTAACAAAAGCCTTCAAAGCCATTCTCTGGTGTTCCTTTAAATAATTAATATTCGGTATATTGGACAACACTGATGAAGTGGCAGCATTAATGACTTAAAGTGACCAGATTTCACTAATGACAACCGAGCACGTCTCTAATTCTGCTCAGCAGTCGGGAGGGTGGGCGTAGAGTCTCTGTCGGGGAGTTGGTATGTTTTGCCTGATCTGCAACGCCGACATAGCGGTAAAGGCGTGTTCGGCTCAGCTTTTCTACTACGCCGGGACAATACCTCTTGCTGCCTTAAACGTTTTTAACCCATCATGATACAATGAAATCGGGGACAGCTGTTGCCAAGGACAGATACTCTGATACGTCACATCTACAAAAACCGCCCGCCCGGCCGGCGATCCTGATTGGCTCGTCTATTTTATGTGGTATTGAAATCCCTCCTAATGGCAGCGAGTCCAGATGGATGTGTGGAGCCATGTGGAGCTCGGCAGGACTACATCCATCTGGTGAGAGTCAGGTTAGGTAAAGGTATGCCTAAGTCCAGTCCTACTGTAGTGCAACTTTTAGATGTAACTATTTTCCAACACAAATCAAAAGTTATGGCTTGTGGCCAGGCCTCTGCAGCGCTGACTGAAAGCCGATAAGGGAGGGTTCAGCTGTGTTGGAGAAGGGATGCATCCAAAAGTTTTATGATGGTTTGCTCTCAAGGACTTGACTCGAGCACACCTGCCCTGTTAGATGCAATGGTGACAGAGGGTGGTAAAAGATCGGTTCCTGCAGTGGAAACTTATCCCAAAACATTAATCATGACTGTTTCGCAGCTTTTGATTATGGCTGAGTTTTTACTAAAGTAAAGTGTTTTTTTTATCATGTTTGGAATAAACCTTAATCAAGATCTAAAAATGCTTAGACTCACTGAGCTATATAATATACCGGAGTGCTGATTTTGCCGAAAAACTGAAGTCACTGGCCGCCTTATTGCTACTTCCTACTCTCACAGAATCCCACAGGATTTAGTTGCAACAACAAGCAGTTTTCTGGCGGTGTGAAAACGTTTCACAGGTAATTCTACAGTCAGTGGATGTACTAACACTATCAACTACTAGGAAAATTATGTGCTGAAGATATTTTACAATGTTAGTTCATATTTAAATATATATATGTTAATATCTAAGGTATGTGTCTATTGGTATATATGTATATATATGTAAGACATATATGTAAATATATGTTTTTGTATAATTGTTTATTTAATATATTTATAAATGTATATATATGTATGTAGTACTATATCTATATATATATACTATAAATATAATATAAATATTATATATATATATATATATATTCTATATCTCTATATATATATATATAATATTCTATACCTATATACTATATATATATATATATATATATTAAATGATAAAATGCAAAATATTTCAGCACATGACTTCTCAGGTACTTGAATAGTTTTAGGAACATAACATAAAAGTATAATGGCATTGACATTTTAAAAGTCTTAAACCCCCCTGAACATGAGAAAATCCTCGTTATTCGATGCTGTAGCGCACATATTCCCTTAGTTACTGGGGGGAAATAGGGAGTACCAATATGGCGGCTGGTGGCTTCAAAGCGACTCGTTCTAACAGCGGGCGATTAGCACTCCAGTGTATAATATAGCTCAGTGCTTAGACTGGACTAGTGCAACCTGGGTCGGATTCTAAACTGATTGGAGACATTAAGTTAGGGTTAGAAACCACAATCCCGCTAATAAAGACATGGGGGAGTGGGATTGGGTGAAGCTGGGCACCACTAGCTTCATGTTTGCTGTGTGGTCCAGGGGATTTCATACTGTGAAAAAAAAAATAAAGTTATGAATCAAGCTTGTTCTTTGTCTTTATTTTTCTCAGTAAAGAGCAGTTTGAGTACCTTTATTGTTTTTTTTTCTCCTACGGCAAATAGAGTCAGAAGCAGTGGGGGGTGGGTGGAAACCTACTCTGATGTTAATCCGAGAGGTAATAGCTTTTCTCTGCAGAATTGTGAATTCTAATACGTGTCAATTTGTAAAAAGGTTTCGGACAGCCGTGTTCACCAAAGGCTGGTCACCGTCTCCAGGGGTCTCGCCCGCGCTCCCGCTCCCTGTCCGCTCGCAACAATAGCTGCCAACTGTAACACGGTGCTTTTAATTTGCAATAACACGTGACAATGGTAGATTAATGGCTCTTATGACACCTGTGTCCCTGAAGCTCTTCTTGCAGAGACCCAGTGTACATAACGTGTGTCACACTACATTATCTCTACATCCTTCCTGTAATGGGGTGGCGGAGCCTTTTTTAAGGGCACTGCTGACTTGGAAACTTAGGAGCTGTCTGCCTGCTTGGCAGAGAGCCACAGCCACAGCCTAAAACAAATACTCTGAGCAGCACAGCCAATCCATTTCACTGGAGCTTGTGTTGCACTCCCCTCCCTCTGTACCCCCCTCCCACCTCCCCACCCTTTTCCCTCTGTTCATTTTTTGTTCGTGTTTCCATCCTTTGATAATGACTGCTTGTGCCATAATAATCATGAGGCTTACCAACTTAAATAGGGCTCAGGGAAGCTACTGCACTGTGAGGAAATTTAATCCAAGCATTAACTCAGTATAGACTACAGCCTACTGAGCGAGGCAAAATATGTCTAAATAGCAAACAAGCCATCGCAGAAACGCGACAAAATCAACAAGCAAGCGCAGCAGTACAACCGAAAGCATCCCCCCCCCCCCCTCAACTGCGACGTTCGGGATTTTCCAAATGTAGCTGCTTTTTGGCAGGATATACGGTCATATAAGCGTTCTGCTAAGGCTCATTTGTCAGATTAAAAAATACCCTTTGAAAGTAACATTCAAGCAGGTATTAGAGGGATGTTTTATTAAGCCCACATTTCTGTGTTAAAATGTTTTTTTTTATATTGGTCCGGTGTAATATTCAAATCTTAAATGTTGTGTTTTCATTGGCTGTAAGTGGAAAACATCATAATTAACAGAAATAAATACGTTCCATATTATATGTTTCATTTAGTGAAATGAGCTACAAAAATAAATTAAGTTTTCAATAATATTCAAATTTATTGAATTCGACTGTATTTTCTTCACAGGAGGATTAAGGCACTACAGACAGGTTAAATGGGACACTTTAAGTTCGACGAGCTGCTTTCTGAGAGGGCTGTGCTTCCTAAATAACCACATAAACAGGCAAAAATGTTTGTTCTATTACCGTTAAAGCTTATATCACCAAAGAGATTATGAAAATGAGCAGCTACAGGGACTTAAACATCTGAACCAGCCAAATAAACCACCCTGATTAAAGAAACATGGAAACCTCTAAGACTGTAAGGACTGATCTTTCAAAAAAACGTTATAATAATGTTTGAAAATATAGCATAAGATTGTCAAAAGTACTATATATATTTTTACAGTATGATTTCAATAAACAGTCTAAGGAGAAAATTTAAATCATATTTATTGTCGATTGAACTATACAGCAATAAGTAATACAAGTGGGATTCAAGTTAAATAAATTATTGAAAATAACTTGACAATATTTAAAATTACACTTTGACATTAAGATGGTTCAACATGTCTAAGCTTGTATTTGAATCGCGCTTGTCTTACTTGAACTTAAAAGAAGGACTAGTTTAATAGCTGTAAAGTTGAAACTGTCAAAATACAAGTCCATGCAACTTGTTACCTTATTTTTTTTATTTTTAGCTGAATTGCTGTATTGTTCCTTAGAGTTGATGCATGTTAATGTAGATGCCCACTAAGCACACATAAGCAAGGAATGGAAAGTGTTAAAAATTCACTACAACAGAAAGCATAGATATGTTGTATTTTTTTTTTTATCACAGCAGAGATCCTAGACATGCTGTCACCTCCCTAAAAGAATTATTTCAATTTTGCATTATTATTGTTTTTTTTTGTGTTTTTTTTTTTCCTTTTTGGTGAGGTGCTCTTTAAGAGAAGGGAGCAACAGGACGATTGTGTCTACAGGGTAGCACCTTGTGTAATATACAATTCTTACAAACTGTGGCCCAAGGCAAGACATTGCGTTTTCAACCATGTGTGTAGCCGAGTACGCTTGTGTGCCTGGCCAAGATCTGAAGTTTATGTTCAGGAAAGATAAAGTATATGTGGCCCTGTGGTTCCAGGTAGACACCAGACAGACAGTAGGTGTGTGTGCCCATATATATATATATATATATATATATATATATATATATATATATATATATATATATATATATATATATATATCTCACAGGACTCCCTCACCCCTCTCGGTGCAAGTCCTGCTCTGAGACAAACACAGACCCTTGCACACACCCACAGAACAGCTTTCTTTTTCATCGTAACGCCGGCCGAGCACCTAAATCATGGAGATGGCAACACATCAGGGGAATCATTCGAGGCTGAATAGCTGTAGAAACATGGCGCTGTCAGCTGGAAGACCTCCACACAAAAGAGCCCTGCCTTTTCTCCCCTCAAACACGCCGCTTATTCCCCATGCATGCCCTTTAATACCTCTTTGCCCTTCAGTGGCAATCTGCATAGAAATGCCTGCATTTTATCATTCAGTGACTAGACATTACACCCCGGCTAATACGAGAGAGGGTCCTCGCGCGACTGAAAATGAACCTCCTGAAAACACCAGACGTTTGCATTATGCCCCCGCGATTGCATCTCTTACAGGGAAAAGACTTGATTATGTCATTTGCCATGTCCACGTCATGCTGGTTTTTATATCTTTGCCAGGAAATCTACCTCTGACAGGTCATTAGTCATCCCTCCCCTCCCCGCACGCACATAAAACATCAATTCCACTCAATATCCCACAAACCTCTGCCCCCCCTGACAAACGGCAGAACAAAGAAAGACGCTATGTAAACTGCCGCCGAGCTCTGATTAGCTCTCATTCCGGAGAACTGTAGAAATAAGGCACTCATTCCCCACCCTGTTTGAGATAACTGCTCCGTACCCGTGCGTTCCTTCTAACTCGGCTGCATCTGTTTAGCTATTCTCATCAGCTTCTTATGTAGTGACATTAGGGAGGCCTATTGCTTACAGAAACAATAATCTATATCGCCTCAGGCCTCCTTATACCCACCAACCTGGCAGATGAAGTGAAGCCACTTTTGGTTGCTGGGAGGTAAGGGGGGGGTGCTGAAAAGCCCTCCTCAGAGCTACAGCAGCTTTCTTGACTGACCTGGGTGGTTGGCTACATCATCTTGACATGTAATTATCTAAAGCCCTTTAATCACTTCCATAAAGATTAATTGCAGGAGACAACAGCGGAGGTCGTGTCTTCAAATCAAAAGCCTCGTTGGCAGGTTGACACAGCGCTGTAACAGAGTCCAGACTCAGGTGTTTTATAGGGGTCATCTACTGGGAACTGGAAGTAAGGCTTTAATGCAAGCTCAGCAAAGAGCCCGTCGCAGGATCACACGGCTCACAATGCAAAAGCGTTCTGGTAGCTTCCTAGATGTTTAGTTATTTATCGAACGTTGAAGATGTCCCTTCTTACCGTCATCTCTTTTCCTCTTCTCCCCATTCGATCGCGGAATGCCCAAAATCCCGTTAATGGAGTAGGATCCCGCGGGGTCGTTGGAGGCGCTGGTTACAGGTGGAGAAGCCGTGTTTGGTACTGTGGAAAAGGCAGAAAGAAAATACACTGATTGGGACACTTTTTAAATTTTATTACATTAACATATAAATGTGAACAGACATAACAATGATTCACACAATTTGCATGGGTGAAAAGGAGTATGATGGAGTTGCCTCTTGTTCACTTCTACCCCCTTTAGTGCTAGTTACTGTGTTTACAAATCGATAACTGTCAATATGGCATAATCAACCGATGGCTAAATGCAGGTTCACAAACAAAATACACACATTATGGCGTCTAATCATCACAAACCAAGACAACAAATCAACATTCCCAGCATTAAGCTGTGCACTTTGGAATGAGTGTTGACCCTTAAATTATAACGCTTTCTATCACAGAACAGTCTGATCCTCATAATAAACAAAGCCAGTGCTGTTCTGAGAACTTTAATACTTAATGTATGGCACTTAACAACTTGATTTATGTGCTTACAAAGTCTGATATTATGCCATGCATATATTCTTGCAGATTGTCAATTTAATTTTCATTAATATGAGCTGTCCCTTTTTAAAGAATCAGAATGTCTTTTGTTTATAAATACAGTGATTTTAATGATCTAATAACCTCTTTTTCTGAACTCTGTAACACCAAAAATAGCAAAGAATACAAAGAGATGTTTTAAATCTACGACATGCTTGGTTTGTTTGAATATGATCAATATGGAGATTTCCAAAAAAAGTTACAATATGTTGTTGCACCCAAGAATTTGATTTCATGTTGGAACCTTCATTTTTTACTGAACACCTGAATGCTTTAAATTTTATTTTATTCATGTTTAGATAACAAAATACTGTACACCGTTTTAAGCTTATCGATTTACGGTTGCTGTAAATTCTCACTAGAACTGTTTCTTTTCCTTCAGCAAATTAAAAAAAATTAATTTTGACATTTCAATAGAATTATTAAAGTACTAGATAATTTTGGTCCCTACACAGAGCCCTGTGGTACACCGCACACAATGGCCACTAAGAATTAAACACATCCGTCTTAGCAAACATTTACTTGTTAGTGAAGTAGCCATATTCCCAGGTCAAAGCTGTCCCTATTATCCTATACATTTCCACTTTATAAACCACTTTGAAGCCTGATACAAGAAATTATAATCACAAATCTCTACATTAAAATACAAATACTGCTTGCTAACGCTTTTCTATAATTTAAGGATATTTAGTTTTAGTTAAAATGTAGCCTTTTTAAAAATTATCCCATCAGGGCAACAGGCCTTTAATTTTTCAGGTTGTGTAACCAGTTATTTGTTACTTTTACCTCTTTCATTTTAACAGGGAATGTACCGCTTACAAATGAGGAGTTGAAGATTTAAATTAATGGTTTGAAAATAATCTCTGCTATCTTACAATTTTCACGTGAAAAAGAAACTCCTGCTTTATATATTTGAAACTTTATACCCGCACCTGCAGGTTGTAAGAAGGTATTTCTTTACCTATTGTATGGCCTGGCGTTGAAAGCGATGACCCATCAGGAGACGGATGGAAAGGCTGCTGGACCTTTGTTCTGATGATCCTGGAGAAAAAAGAAAAACGGAAATGAACTTTTTGTTCGAATCAAACTTTGTTTAAAATAAGTTTTCATACAGACAAGTGTAACAAAGTGTGCATCGCCAAAGTTTGAGACAGACAGCAGGACATAAAAACATACAAGATATAAGCAAACTAAGGAAGTAAACACATGGAAAAGAAAACAGACATATTGTATAAAGCAAATAATTTTTGAGAATAAGGAAATGAGGATTAGCAGTTGTGTTGATAAGTAAATTCAACAGCTTGAGAAGGCATTCTTCTGCTTGTTGGGGTTCCATCAGGACAGCTTTGTAAGGACATATATAAATCTGTTTTCCTTCAACAAATCAGCTGCATCATGCTGCCATTAATAAGAGAGTTTTTCCTCGTCACTGTCACAACATGCATGCTCAGTTTGCAGGATTGCTGCAAAGTCAGTGACTGAATGCAGAGAGATTATTATTTTTTTTTTACCAACTGGCATAATAAAGTAAACTTGACTGCACTGTTTTATGACTAGGATCAAGTTTAATTGTATGTAATCGACTAAGAATCTGTCTATATGATTGTGACACAAGTGACTATATATTACTGTACATAAAATGGATCTGTTTATTTTGTGAAGCGCCTCGAGATTAAAATTTGTTCTGAACCGGCTCTTTATAAATAAAATTGAACTAATGATGACAGAACAGCTATCTGTAATTGTTAAAACCGTTATGCCGAATATTGTTTTTGTTTATTGAAATTCTTGCCTGTGTGCTTAATTATTTATCTCCCTAATCATCATTCTTGTTAGCCATACCATATTTTAAAGGTACGTTTTTTTTTTGTTTTTTTTTCTTTTGTCGTTGTTGATTGATGCTGATTGTTTTATTTTAAACTTGCAAACAAGGCAATAACACAAATAAGACGGAATATCCAAAACTGCGAGTTCAACTGAATAGATGTGTCTTTAGTTTGCTTGTTGAAACACCCAAGCTGGGTGCTGGACAATGCACCTCAACTAGTTTCGGTTCTCTAGGTACCAACGTGTCCGGACCCTCCGGACCCATTTAATAAAAGCAAATCTGAACAACAAGATGGAAGGAGACCAGTTCTTGATTATCAGGGCAGCTATACCATTGATACAGTATATTTTCTTATAAAGATATCAAATGCATCTCGTGAACAAGCATGAATCTGGTCAGTGGTTCTGCCTTATAAGAGGTGAGCTCCTGAACACAAAAAGTATATATATATATAAAAAAAAAAAAAAAAAAACTCGATTGCACTTTTTGGTCTGGGTGATCTTGCAAACAAAGCATGAAATCACATCAATTCACCTCAATGATCAGCTTCACTGGTTCTACCTGGCCCACACTAATCAGCAGCCAACCCCCCACCCCCCCCTCACCCGCCCCCGACCCAGCTAGGTTTGGAAGGGGTTTCACAGTGACCGATCAAACTCAACCCGTGGCCCCCCATGTGCCAATGCGGATGAGGTGGTATTGATTGAGGCCAGTGTGAGGAAAAAGTTGGGGATTAGTCACACGGGCAAACAGATGCAAATAGAAAGCTATAAATTATATGTGACAGGAAAGCAATAGTTCCTTATTGCCTTGCACAAGCTTACGCCAGCATTAGATTCCTTTAATCTGAATGGCACTCAGGGAGAAAGGGAGCTGTCACAATAATTTGTAAACTTTAAAACTATTCATCATGGATGCCGTGGGAGCCACTTACCAGAGGTCTGTTGAGAGATTTTTTTTTTGTTTTTTTCTCCGGATTTTGCTTCTTTGTCCTCTGTATCCCTTAAGATAAAGAGTATAATATGAGTCCTTTTAGATCCTGATTTTATTGCAGGGGCCTGAAGGTTTTTGAGAAATAAATCTGACAGTGTCGCAAACAGAAAAACTCCCCTCGGAGGCAAATCCGCCCAAAACGCACATATTGATATTTTCGTTTTTTTCCCCCCCTCCCTTTTCCCCTCATAACAGTTATTCGACCCCTTGACTCGTCTGCGCAACATAAATTAAAATGGTTTTATTCGGTATCCATGTTCTTCATATTGAATAAGCAATTTAGCCGAATGAATTAATGACCTGCTTGTTGTTGAAAATCCCCTGAAGAGATATTAAAATTGCTTTACTTCTGAATCAATAATATCGAGTAACATTGAGGACCTTTTTCTTTTTTTTTTTTTTTGTTGCCAATTTTTTGTTGTTGTTGTTGTTGCTTTCCTTCCAACAGAAACTGTTGCTTTTGGTGGCTCTGCGTGGCTACAACACTGTCTCTGTTGCATTTAATAATGCATGCAGGAGAAAGGTGTTTAAATCGAGCATCCTCCTTTGTTAACGGTCCTGAGGTCAGACTGTCTGCCACTGGAATCCACTGAAGCACCCAACTGGAAAAGAGTTTGGCTCCGGCGTTTCTCTTTGTTTGGCTTTGTTTCTCGTTTAAGCACCTGGAGAAAAAAAAAAAAAAAACTTTGCCTGTCATTTGAATGTTTCTGGTCCTTTTCTTTTGGAAAATCTCCATCCGTGATCTGGCCGAAATTGAACCGTTAAAGATGTGTTCCTTTGGCGACATCAAAACAAACTCTTCTTCCTTTTCCCCCGCACAGGAGTTGTTCGTGTTTGCTGTGGGTTAGCAATGGATTAAAGGGCAGGGGAGTGAAACGTTTACAATTCTTCGGAACGAAAAAGGGAAGCTATTCAGCATTTGACTCGTGATAGAAATCGGCTATTTGATGTGGGTGATATGGCTTCCGCCCAGGGAGCCACTGTGACAAGGGGTCCCACGGTCGCAGGAAAAAGTTATCTGGCTGTTGCGCCCAAATAAATTTTCTTTTTAGTTATTGTCACATCCAATAAAAAAAATTAGAGCACCCCATATTTAGGGTTATTCAAACATTGTGAGATAATATGGCCTTCTATCTAATGACACAGAAGTTAGCATGGAGTTCCAGGCTCTTATAGGGCACTAAATTAAAGGGCTACTCCATAAAAGTTTAAGGACTCTGGCATGCCTTTATACAACTTTTGTTCAAAATCTAAAGGATCTCAATGAAAGCAGAATAGATACAGTGTTCTTGAAAGTATACTGTAATTTGATATTTATGAAATATTTTGTTTAGACAAAAAGAGAGCATTTTTGTTGTTGTTTTTGGCATCAAGAAAACCTTAGATCGAGG
Source organism: Fundulus heteroclitus (assembly GCF_011125445.2). Lineage (NCBI taxonomy): Eukaryota > Metazoa > Chordata > Actinopteri > Cyprinodontiformes > Fundulidae > Fundulus > Fundulus heteroclitus. The sequence continues at coordinate 7,388,689 of NC_046370.1, read as the reverse complement.
CATATCACCATCCACAAACAGATCAAACCAGGACTAAATCATCACTCATTTCAGTGTCTTTAATCACAATTTAGAGTTGGGAAATCAATTAGATAAAATTCTCGTAAAATAGCTAAAATTCCCTCCTGTCACATTCTCGTGAAGCAGGGGCTTCACGCAAGAACCGCTGATAAAAATTCACACCAGCTCTCATATTTCGCTGATAGAATTACAGCTCTTTGTGTTCACATTTTAATTTCCCCACATAAACAAAGACACACAATGCCTCCCCCGATTCCATTCTTCCTTTCCAAAATAAACCCACCTTTAATTGGAAGTGAAAAATAAGTTATAGGGCTCTTTTGATTATATTAATGTACATTTCCAATTTATCACATACATGTGTCTGAGCCTCCTTAAATAGGGCTTTTTAAGCAGTCACGAAGCATGAAATGAATTTCTTTCAGGCGCTTTTTTGCTTTCTCTCTCTCTCTCTCTCTCTCTCTCTCTCTCTTTTTCTCTATTTAAAAGATGTCTTGTGTGGAGCTGTCCAGGCTCTCCCATCAGCTCATTAAAATGTAATGCTGATGCTGCCTCTATATGGAACAGTGCCTCTTAACCAAAGTTCATCACCAGGGATCTCTGGTGGTGGTGGACGGGAGAAGAGAGGTGATGTGAGGGGTAGGGGGTCCCGAGTTTGGGTGTAGCCACAACAAAAAAAAATCGTCCAGATTTTAAACGCCAAAATTTGCCTGGATATTTGGCACGATTGAGGCAGGAATTCCTCTTAAGTGTGCTTTTCTGCATCATTGTTGGACATTGCATTGGTGCATCATCACAACTTTTTAAACATGTTGTTTTGCATGTTCAGGTTAAGCAACATCGTGCAAAAAAAATGACCAGCACTACCATCTCTCTCTCTCTCTCTCTCTCTCTCTCTCTTACTCTCTCTCCATCTCCCTCACTCTCTTTCTGTGCAGCCCTCCTGCACATTAGATGCGCTAAAGAAAATTGGCCTGCTTTATAGCACCACGGGATTCTGGTCACCGCATATTGATCGGTTTTCATCTCGACAGATTCACTCAGTCCTGGATGTACAACTGCTGATTGTTGGGAAGGAGGGGGGGGGGGGGGGTTCGGTCTCAAAGATTGAATTGCACCTCTGAGAGCGTTCCACTTCACACAGGCATCTGCGCAAAGTTGCCCCAACAATATTCTCCTGTGGTTGGCCTCAGAGATAGGGCTGATCTGATAAATTGCTGTTAGATTTTTTTTTTTTAAAAGATATATCTGATTTTATGACAGCCCCTTTATTAAATGCCCAGCACTAGTAAAGTTTAGCCAAGCCTTGTTTATCTTTTATTCTTATCATTATGTCCATTTCTTAAAAAAAGAAAAAGAGAAATAAAAGAAACGAACATAAATTCTAAAAATTAACTTAAAGAAGCTTTATTTATTTTGTTGATTAATATTTATACTTTTTTTTTTTTTTTTACAAAAAAACTACATAAAAATAATTTATTGATATTATTATTTTATGTATGAATCAGTCAATAAATACAACCCAAAAAAAAGAAAAAAGTTTTTTTCCTATCGTTTTTATTTACTTAAAAAATCCTTCAAATTAAACAATGGACATTATTATTATTATTATTATTATTATTATTATTATTATTATTATTATTATTATTATTACTGTTGTTGTTATATTGTTATTATTATTATTATTGAAATGAACAAAGGCATTATATCTGAAACGTTCCCCCTACCTGTTAATGGATGAGACGCTGGGAACAGTGTCGTTGTCGCAGATGCCCTCTGCCAGCAGTCTGTCTCTGATCTCCCAGGCAAACATGGTGGGATTTTGTCTCTTGTAGTCTGCAATTTTTTCCACCACTTTCGGTGTCGCCACTTTGGGTTTAGACCCCCCAATCACTCCTGGTTTGATGCTGCCGGTCTCGTAGTATCTGCAGGTAGGGGGTTGGGAGGGAAGGGGGGCGGGGGGATCTTGATTTTAAAACTTTTTCTGCACGTGTACAGACTCAAAAGTGTCAAAATGTTAATTGCTTCAGCCGAAAGTTACTATTTTTAGAGTGTAGGTATGACGCTGTACATTATGAAACGCGCAATACCGCACAAAACATGTTAACACAGAAAGGTGCACCAAAACATGACGGGACTTTGAGGAAGTTTTACGCACACAAGGAACCAACAAAAGCGCCTCTGATTTAACCAGAATGTCCCATCATCGGCAGGGGGAAAGATGGAAAAAAAAAGCTGATTTAACACGGATTTCGGTTCGCCTTTTCAACAGAATCCGCCTCTCACCTGCCGAGGATCTTGCTGACGCAGCCGTGGCTCACCCGCAGCTGCCTGGAGATGTCGCAGGGCCGGACGCCCTGGTGGGCCAGCTCCACTATCCGCTGCCTCACCACGTCCGGGAGGGGTCTGCCGTTCACGAACACCCCGCCGAGCTGGTTCACACCTCCGTGCCCTACGTGGGATACAACAGCAGCAAAAACACACACAGACGTAACATTACATAAGGTCGTTATGAGAAACGAAGGAATGGAATAAAAGCGATTCGTGGATATAGTGAGACATAAATTAATTTCCTAATTTAGTATATAACGCAGGCAAAATTGGGATTTAAATATACATTGTTTCGTTTGACATTTTTTTTTTTATTCTACTGTCAGAAACTGTGTTTACGGTGAACTTTCCTCTCTGCAATTCTTAAAATAAATCCCTAATTTCTAATAATCGTGCAAGTATATTTTTCTGAAGCAGATAGATTGAAAAAAAAAAATCAGTTTTTGCTTTTTTTTTGCAAACAGGAATTCAATTTTTTAATAAGTATGTGCATATATTGTGCATATATTCAAAACAGCCTGATTATATGTTTTAGAAACAAAATAATAATAATACAATTAACTAAAATTTCTAGAACAATATTGGTAAAAGAAAAAAAAACAACTTTATATGTTACAATTAGACTGCATGCTAAGTCCAGAATTATGCATGTCTGCATGTGTCACGCTGGCCCAGTCTACGCTAGCGCGCAAGTTTCTTTATAAGAAAAGTAACACACAACCTAGATAATTTTTTTGAAATAATAATAATAATAAAAAACTTTCGGAACCCACTGATATTTCAGCATATGACTTCCAGGGCTCATCATACAAGCATGCATGCGGCCATGATTATATTCCTCTACATTTTAACTCTGATTACTCATATTGCACCTCATCTTGTAAACAAAGAGGTCATCAATTATGAACACATACTCCTCAAATTAGGAATAAGCATCCTTTATGCGTGTTTAAGTTGGATGTAGTTGCACGAATAATTTGAATAATAGATGTGTAACTAATACGTCCTGGCTTATTAGGCCTTTCACGCGCGTATAGGATGTGCGCGCGGAAAGATTCAGGCTGGTGCACGTGTGGCATAGAGAAAGCACCTGCTGGAAACCGTGTTCTCCGTTTTCCCGTGGCAAATGTCCTTTTTATTGCATGTTTTTGGACGCATTTTGCATGAATAATTGTAAGAGATAAAGTGGGAAATTTTCATTAGCTTCGCAACTCATTTAATAAGTCATAATTAGTGCCAATACATCCACGTTTGGCCTTTGTTGCGCGTATTTTGACGCGCTGAGATGCCGGTTGCACTTTAAAGAAAAACTGCTGCGCTCCGCTGCAGTGTGGAGGAATTAAACGTCTCTCTTTTCGTGTCTTATGTTTTTCGTTGATATGCGTGCACGCAAAAGCTGCGGCGGCAGGCAAACTCGGGTTGTGCTACTTACGGTGCATCGCCGTGAAGGGGTCTGCTTTGCAGTGAATATCCATTGGATAGCAAAGGAAAGACAGATAATCAACTGAAGTCGCCGTTTCGCCTTTCTATCGAGGGGGAAAATGTGGAGAAAAAAAAGGTGATTCTAATCGATGGAGGGACTTATAATTTGGACCCCCTCCAGCCCCGATCCAAAGGCAACTTCTTCCCCGTAAAGTTGCCCCCTCTTCTTTTTTTCTTCTGTTCTTCAGCAGTCCGGTCTGTCAGCTGGATGTCTTCTTGCAGGTGCACGGCATGACCGGAGGAGCGCTTCTCAAAGCTGGAGGTAATTCTCACAGCATGCCAGCGAGCGAACCGGATCCCCTTTTTTTTTCTCTCTCGCAGGAATCCCTCAGTGCAGGGTCCCCGATATGTCCTGAGTCCCGGTGGCCTCGATTCACGGGCGAAGAAAAAGGCGTACGCACCGGCTTCTCGCTTTCTTGGCGCGGTGGGGTGCGTGAGGCTGGATTTTTGGAGCTGAGAATGAAGCCTCTTCTCTGTGTCTGTGGTTCTAAAAGCTGCAACCCTCCCCTCCTCCTCCTCCTCCTCCTCCTCTTCACCCCCCTCCTCCCCTCTGCAGACCCCCTTTTTGCTTATATGGATGACTTGTCAGACAAAGGCAATAGATGCCAACACTTTGTGATTCGCCATCGCAAAAATAAAATAAAAAAATGTAAAAAAAAATTGGGGTTCAAACGAGGAGGTCTCCAGTTGTCTGACAGGAAGGGGAGGGGAAATAAATAAGCGACAGAGTCCGACTTGTAAACATGTGTTTGTTAGACAGTAAAAAGTTACCTGCTTGCTTACAGTAAATAAAAAAATAATAAATTCTATTAACTTAAAAAATATATAAAAAATAGAAATGCTTGTACTTTTTGGGACAGACAGCATGGTAAAGGGTCAATTACAAAAATAATAATAGCAATAATAACGATAATAATAATCATTTTGATGAAAATGTCTGTTATTAAAAGCCGTTGTTACATTATTGCCAGTTTTTACATTAATGGTTTTGGCGTTTCAATCCAAGCAGGCCCCATAAATTACTCCCAGATCTTGTTTTGGGATTTAACTTGAAATATATATATATATATATATATATATATATATATATATATATATATATATATATATATATATATATATATATATATATATATAAAGGTTAAACACAGGTGTGTTGACCTTTATTGCAAGCAGCTGATGGTGTGATGATTGTGCAGCTCCAAAGTGGGAGTTCCAGTGCGTGGTGATGGTCGGAGGTGAAGGTTCCTCTGCTCCCATAACAACGCCCCTCACCTTCTGTAGATGGCGCTGTATAGTTTCTCAAACCTGAAGACAGCTGTGGTACAGGGTGCACCGAGGTGTCATGTAAACTCAAAAGTTAAGAGAAAACTTCTCCGTAAACATTTTTGTAAGAAAATAAGATAGACAGAAATATTGGATTGCTTATATTTCTGACATTATATATTTTTTATCTATATAATTGATCTCTTTCTCAGTCACTACTGTATTTATTACATGTAAGAATGTTTAATAAAAGCCATTATATTTTTAGACTAATATCTATGGATTATATTATGAGTATTTCAATATGAACAAGATAAAATGCCAAAAAGGTACACGCATAGAAAAAATACAAAATCTAGTCATAAATGTGTATTAATAATAATAAAAATTATTATTTACAACCTTTTTTGGGAGGGTAATACAATTCACAATTGAAATTACTTATATAAATGACTAATTTCACATAATGTGCATTTTCAGGCAAACAAACTTATAATGTAATGCTCAGTGATGATTCAGCTTTAAGTATATCTTAATACCAGTTACAGTAAATATTTTCTGTTATAATTTACAGGAAGACGTTTCAGTCAGCTATTATTCTTATCAATAGTGTCCAAAGGGAAATACATTTGAAAATTTTTAATTGCTTTAAAAGGCTTATTATCATCATTATTATAGCAAACTTTTTTGCCTCTACTTGGTTAGTGACATACTGATGCTAAAGAGAAGCATGCTAGAAAGCTTTTGGGCTTCTTCCATAGAATATCAAATCTTAGTTGTAGTTTTCAGGGAAAAAGTCACGATCCACCAAGTAAGAAAATATTTAAATTGTGTACTACAGTCATGTTTTGTGTCTTAATCATGAAGCAGTTCTTATTTTTTGTTTCCTTTTTAAATTGGCGAAAACAAACTGATGGTCACATTTAGTTACAGTATAACAAAATCTGTTGACCAGGTACATTTTAAAAAGTTGGTTAGAACTGAACAAGTTTGTCTTTTTCACTATAAACAATCTTTGTTGTCTTCACAGCAAACACACAGCAATCAAAATTTATTTTAGAAGCTTCAACATATCACTGTTGAGATATTTTTTTTTCACTGAGAAACTTTCTCAGCATTTCTGTACTGTACTGTTTGAATCGGTTTGCAGTGGATTTATACTGCATTCTGGGAAATCTGTTACGTAAATTGCAATAATAGCAACATCAATTACATTCATAGTAGTTTAGGCTTTATTTTATTCAACAGTAAGCTAATAAATGGATGCTATTTGGTTTTTATAATTGTGGAAGACTGATGTTAGTTTAACATGATATTACACCAAAGCTAAAAAAAAACAAAAAAAAAAAAACAGACCTACTGGGAAACTATTGCCAGAGAATTACTGTAATTTTACCAGTAAATAATTGACTTGAACTGAACTTTATAATCAAATTTCTCAGAAACACCGCTAATATCCGCCCAAAATAAAAACAGATTATTGATTAATGAGTAATTGAGACATTCCTTTTTTTGGTTACAGTGTTACATTTGCTTTTTAATAATAATAATAATAATAATAATAATAATAATAATAATAATAATAATAATAATAATAATAATAATAATGTCACCACATTTTGGGGGTTGAGATAGGGGGGCATTTCTACGGGGCAGACGGCCTCCTGGTCAGGTTAGAGGATGATTTCTCTTTTTGTTACTGTTTTTGGAGAGGGCTTCTGGTACAATATGTAGCACTATAGGCTGTAATTTCACACCCGGCTGCACATTTCCCTTAAAGCTACACCCCTCCACACACACGCACCTCCTATAAGACCCCCCACCCCCAAGCTACCCCCCCCCACCCCCCAAACCCATCGTCACCCCCTTCTTCAGTTTTACACCCCCACTTTTCTCTCCTCCTTCTCCCCAGTACCATCACCACCCATCCAATGTACAAAATTAAGCTGGGAGAGCAAATAGGGGGATAAGATCCTAGTTTTGTATTTTTATTTATTGTTTGGCTCGTGTTTGAACAGCAAGAGTGACGTGGGGCGACTCTCTCTCTCTCTCTCTCTCTCTCTCTCTCTCTCTCTCTCTCTCTCTCCTTCTCTCTTTATTTTAAGGAAGGGGCCCGCCCTACTCAGCCGGCACAATGCGTGGGTCATAGAGTTCCTAACAGGGGCCTTTTATGAACAAATTAAACAGGACAGATCAAAGCAACGTTGCTTTAAATTTTAGCTTCATTTTTAGTCAAAATCTGAGTTTCAGAAAAAATAAACTTGGGGGGTAAAAATGTTCTGCCAATTTAAACACAAACAGCCCTCTATTTCTCTCTCTGGCTCACAGCTCCAGCATTTAAGACGATGCCACCGCATGTCAAGAGTTTGCAAAAATGTTTTCGGAGCCTGGCGTGCACCCATTAGGAGAGGTGTAATGTATTGACAGAGAGCAATTTATCTTTTGCCCCGCTTCCTAATGGCCTGTGCAAAAAGGAGAGAGGAGAGGTGGCATGGAGGAGGTGGAGGAGGAGGAGAGGAAAGAAGGAGCATCGCTGGTCCAGCATGCAGCTCCGCACATTATGGCCCACACTCACTTAGGATAAGGAGGATGCAGCTTCAGAGTGTCACTAAAGAGCCTTTATTCCCAGAGTTGTCCTATCAGTTCTGTTTCAATGTTTCTTCTTTTAAATGCAGGCTGTTAGGTAATTATCTTGCTTTAAGACCGGCGTCACCAATTGATGCTAGTTTTCCTGCAGAAGGAAACACCTCTGGTTCTAAGTTGTTTGGATCTCAAAGAAGAGGTTTAATTGGATGGTTTACTTTGGGGCGTTCTGACTGCTCAATCTCTAAAATGAATGCATGTTTAAATAAAACAAATCTGAAAATATCTGCACTGTCTGGGTTTTTATTTGACTACAGTGGTTAAAAACACACACTAGATGTCTGTCCTTTCCACCGTTACCGTTTGCAGCAAAAAAAAAAAAAAAAAAAAAAAAAAATCCTTTTCACACCGATAGGTTTTATAAGTTGGACTTCCTCAGCCTATCCTGCCAGGCTACTATATACAGTACTTATATGGATTCCAGTCTACAAATCCTGCAAGCATGAGCACATGGAGCTTCACTTTGAAAGATTGATTTTTTTTCTTTGCACTGGCTTTTAATTTTGTATATAATTAATCGAATCGTTGCAAATGATTTCCATCAACTCAACTCAGAATCATAGAGCCTGACTAGTTTACTGATATTTATACTTATTCACTGATATATATATATATATATATATATATATATATATATATATATATATATATATATATATATATATAAATATATATATATATATATATGTATGTGTGTATGTATTTATATATATATAAATATATATATATGTGTATACATATATAAATATATATATGTGTATGTGTGTATATTTATATGTGCGTGTGTGTATATACGTATGTATATATGTATGTATACATGTGTGTGTGTGAAAATTATTGATTTTTTTCACATGTGCTTAGATACCAAACTCACATGTTCACTTTCTTTGTTTAATTTCTCTTATTTAACTAACTAACTAACTAACTAACTAACTAACTAACTAACTAACTAACTAACTAACTAACTAACTAACTAACTAACTAACTAACTAACTAGCATCTGTTGTATCATATCTTACAGATATTTTTACTTGGGATGTGCATTTTCCTTTGCATTTTAAATTGCAAACTACTATAGCTACAATAACTATGTAATAACTTTTTTATTTTAATTCCTTTTTCAAATCCGTCCAAATTTTCTAATCAAAGCAGTTCAGAGAGATACACCATGCACTCGACAACCGTGCATATTTTTGGTCTGCAAGTAGACAACTTTCTGTAAGGTTGGCACATGCATATGTATATTATTTTTAAACTGACATTGCTGCTTTCCACTGAGTGTGCGCCGGCTCAGGTCAGCCTTTTAATTGCGAATCATCAAAAATTAACCACGGACGTAAAAGTCAATGCGAAACTTTACAGCTGCCATGCAGGATCGTATATTTTAGATGATAAAACCCACAGAGGAAAGAACGTTCTGCTTCTCTCTCCTGTATAAAATACAGTTGGTGGGGGGAAAAAAGCGCCTCCCAATCACTTTAAATCTACCACCTGCCTTCATGTTCGGCTTAACTCCAATTAAAACTCCTCTGATGTCTGCGGAGTTTTCAGGTTGGCTGTTCAGCTGATGGTTGTGCAACACTCAACACACAAACTCCCAGCGGTTTAGGGGATTTGATGTTGTTTTAAGAGTAGGCTGGCAATGCAAGGGAGATCAAGAATTTAGATATTAGAGGGAAAGAGCCCAAATCCATCCTTCTTCTTGTTCCACTTCTTGTTCTTCTTCTCAGAATAATATTAATTATTATTGTTCCGTTAAACAAATAATAAGAATCCATTTTTGTGTGACTTTGTCTTTACATCTCTCAGCGTGATTTAATACACTAAATTAGGAGATGAAGCAATGGCTTTTCTTCATTATGCAGATTTGGTAAGTAACTGTTAAATGTGCCCTGCAGGATTGGATTAAAAATAGGACCTTATCCGTTCTCTTTCTTCTCTTTTTTTTTTCTTACAGTGTTGCATTTGTCGTACTGGGAACAAGGACTAAATCCCATTTCATCCCCATCAAAGTTTCCACATGAACAGTTAAATGTGTGCCCCCTCTGGTTGTATCGGAAAGTGTGGATAGTTAGTTAGGGCATTAGGAGTTAAAGAATACAGGCACTATTTCTGGTAAGGTTGTTCTATATTTTTAGCTTTCTCTGTATATTAAATCTTACTTGTAATTATTCCCTTTCAAAATATTGAAATGAGATTTTGAAAGCATAAACTCTACTCTAAAACTTCATGCAAATTGACACCGCACTTTAGCGGCTTAAACAGTTTGCTTTATCCCAGGACCCAGTTTTGACCTCTTTCCAAAGTCCTCTCCGGCAGAGAATCATCCTTGCTGTTTGCAACAAGCAGCAGATCTGCACAGAAGCCTGTTTCTGAGTGGATAAAGGAAGCGCGCTATGAGCCAACCCTCCCCACAAGGCCCTGTGTTCATCACTGTGGGAGAAGCAGAATCCTCCAGTGGATCACTCTTTCTCCGCGGATGTGTGACCGTGTGTGCAGCAGAGATCAGCCCCGAGGCGGCTTGGAGGAGCCCCGCCAGCTGCTTCTGCCCCAACCAGACAGCCAACAGCTTCCAATCACATGTCAGCAATATGGGAAACAGAGCTTCTGTCCAGTGGGCCGCTGACATGTGTTAGCCTTTGGCATGTGAATGCATAATGTAGCAGTCATGCATCTCATAGCTGCAGGCTATGAGCTGGAGAAAAGAAAAAAAAAACGACATATATATATTTTTCCATGAGCCAAGTCATTTTCTCTAATTTCCTGAGGCACCTCCAGAAAGTTTTCTGTGAGGTGGTCACACGGGGGTCCGCCGACAGTGGCACGCAGAAACTGTAAAACCGTGACAGAATTTTAGGATTGTTCTTTATGGGATTTACAGTTTCAACTTGATAAATAAAGAAATCATCAAGAAGTTAATCTCATCCAGTAATTTTAATTACTGGAAGAATTATTTTTCCCCCCAATATATATATATATATATATATATATATATATATATATATATATATATATATATATATATATATATATATATATATATATATATATATATATATATATATATATAAATATATAAATGTTTGTGTATATATGTATATATATGTGTGTGTATATATGTATGTATGTTTACGTGTGTGTGTGTGTGTAAATTATAAATTTTTTCACATGTGCTTAGATACCAAACTCACATGCCCACTTTTCTTTGTTTAATTTCTCATATAACTAACTAACTAACTAACTAACTAACTAACTAACTAACTAACTAACTAACTAACTAAGTTACTGGAAGAATTATTTTTTCCCCCCAATATATATATATATATATATATATATATATATATATATATATATATATATATATATATATATATATAAACAGAAAGTTAAGTGGAAGGAGAACGTGTGGTTGACAAATGCACCAAAGCAGGAGGAATAACCGCGGCATACAGACTACTGTTTCCAATTCTGGTCCTCAAGGTTTAGTATCCTGCATGTTTTGGGTGAGATTCACAAGACATCCACTACAGCCTGAGTCAGAGCTGGGAGAGCCGCTACACATAGACACAGTCAGGACACCGGTTACATTTGGGAATACTTCACATTGAACCAAAGACACTGTCAGAGGTCTCTTACTTGTGTTAAGGAACAAAAAGACTGAGCTGCTGCTCCGGGGGCCAAAATCCTCGTTTAAAATGAAGGCTTGTTGTTCAGTTGATTTGGAAATCTAGAGTCTAGATGTAGAGTAGCCAGGTCCAGTCTGAATTTAACGAAAAGTTTAAAGCAAGGACTTAGATGCCTTCTTGTCACCTCTGTGTGTTCAAGGACCACTTCATGAAGCTCATCTCCGCGTGTTAAAGACAGACCTGTTTTGTGAAAGAGGCCGGTGATTATTTGTGGCACCATGTCATCCGCTGCTCTTGGACCACTGTGTTTTTTCAAGATTTAAGTCGACGCATCAGTCCAACAGAAAACTTTAAAGCACTTTGTTCCTATCTTAGCTGGAAAGCTTTATGGAATTTCTGAATTTCATCTTCCAGCATCAGGCCACACCGCCAAAAGTGGGAACACCTGACTTGACTGGCTGAGCCATAAATAGAGAGGTAGGTGAGAGGTGCCAGATCCAACAATGTAGACAAGCCTTTATTAAAGAAACTGTGGCTTCTTTAACACCTCGGCATAACCACATAGTAATCCACTCCATGTTATGCCGTTTTGATGCAATAACTCATGCAAATGGAGGCCTAATGCATGCATAAACTGTGCAGTAGATGGGAATGCATTCGGTAGGCTGACATTTCTTCATGTCAAACATCCTTCTTTTGTTATCCTTTTTGTTTTCATTGGCATAAGCTATAATAATCCGATAAAAAAAAAAGAAATTAAATCAAGAAACTTTATTGTTATTATATAACCAAAATAAAATTCTCCAAACTGTTTAACTTTGTGTTAAACAGTTTAAAACGAAACCCTATAACATATGACTTTCAAACTTTGAACCGAGTTAGTGAAATAAACGGACTTTTCAACCATTTTCCAACTTACTGAGAGGCACCTATAAAGCACGGTGGGGGCTTAGAGTCAGCGATGGATGTAATGCGAAGGTTCCAAAAATTACGAATAAATAACAACAAAAAAAAAAGAAAAAAATTAAGCTGGAACCCCGCCTGTAAATAATTATACAAACTGTTATGCATACGCGACTGTCTTGGTGGTTGGGGCTGTGGAAGGGGGCCAACAAATTTAGAGGGGTGGCAATTGCCCTCCCGATCCCCCCCCACCCCACCCCACCCCCCTTGGTGGCACCACTACTAATTTCCCCCTTTTATCATTGGGTTTTTGTTCCTCTTCCCTTTGTCTTTGCCCTTGCTTTCTTCAGTGTGATGATTTTGTGATAATATGAGGAATGATGGCTGCACAGTGTGATTGTCTGATTAGTTTGTGTGTGTGTGTGGGTGTGTGTGTGTGTGTGTAGGGGGGTTGTGTACACACATCTTCCTCTCCACAGAAATCTACGGATGAGCAACTCCCACATAAGCTCCTGATCACTTCTGTAAATGCTTCCTGTCACCTTCAGTGGTGTAATGATCATGAAAATTGTGACCTTGATCTATGGAAAGCCATAATGTGACTGAATGGCCTCCTCCCATGCACTTTCTCAACCTGGAGGCGCGCTAAAAGGACGGCTCTGAGGAAGATTGTTAGGCGGCAATAAAATGCCGCGGTTTGGCTTGTAATGGCACGGGCTATACCCTCCTCTTCACAGTCATTTGACTAAATCTTCAGCGAAGGAAGCCTCGGTGAATGTAGATGAGAGCCGGGCTTGACGCTCGTCGCGCAGGCACGGAGGAAATTTTTATCGTCCGGAGGTCCAACATGATCAGGGGCATTACTGTGTTTATTGAAGAGGAGAATTTCAAAATCCCCCGTCCATCCATGTGTTATTGCGCACATTACCGTTGAACAGGGAGAAGCTGTGAACACTACATGTTTGTTTTACAGAGCACTTTCTGTTATTGTCTATACAAATTCTAATGAGTCACAGCAATGTGTGTGGGGGAAAAAACCCACTTTATTTTATTTTTTTCAGTTTTTTTGCATGACATGTTTCTCGGCCGGACAGATGGATGGATGGACACAGCTTTTAGAGAAGGGGATTTGGAATAAAATCAGTTAATGAAACACAACTCGCATCAGACTATCATTCTATTCCAAACTGCCTTGGATCCCTGAAATAAAAACAAAAACAAATGAAACATCTCTGGCACGACGCTGCTCGAATTCTCATTTAGTCTGGCAAATCTGCTTTGCGCAACATTGTTTATGATCACACCCTTGCCAGCTTTTCATATTTAAACGAGCAAAGGTTTAATTACCAAATGATGACAGTGTCATATGGTGCCATGATGGCACGGGGTGTCTAATGAATGCAGAGGAGCGAGGGATGTGCATGCGACACTGAGTGACAGTGGGATGCACAGATCAAAACAGGGGAAAAATATAGCGGGAGGAGGGGGGGGGGGAGACAGTAAAACATCTGTAATTTGCACTGCACTAATGTTCAATGGTTGCTCATGGATTAAGAATTTTAAACTATTGTCTGCCAGATGGAAGAGAAGGCAGAGGGAGGGAAAGGGGGAGGCGGAGGAGTGTACGTCTGAGCAGCGTATTTACATCTGCATATCAAGCCCAGATTCAGCAATCAGACAGGAAAAACCAACTGCCTCTGAAAACACTCTCAGGGCGTTGCATCTATTACCTATTTTCCAGCAGTGCAAACATTAGAGAGTCATTTTTTTTTTTTGCCGTCCTCTTCCTCTCAGAGGTGTATTTAAATTTTCCAAGACAGCTTGCAGACTGCGGGGAGTTTTCCTGCACCACTCCGCTCGATCCGTCTCTATATAATCATGAGACAGCTTAGAGCGTCGGACCCGCGGTCTGCTCACACATCAGAGTTAATTTCACCAGGATGTTGATGCGCTCTGAAATATTGCTCTGAAGTAGTATCAGTTAGTGGGCCTGCCAGAACATGTACATGCTTAACCAGGCATGAAACCTCGCTGATTTACACTGTATTTATACTTCTATCAGATCAGTGCTTTTGTCATTGAAATTCAGGCCGGTTGCCTGTCTTCTTTACGATTATGTTTATGAACGCGCTGTGTTATGATGTTGCAATGTACAGGAGAGGTGCTGACGCTTTTCACTCTACTTGTCACCTATTCTGTTCCCAGTGTTTATGTGGAGACTTTCTTCAACTGAAGCAAAGTATTCGTACATCTTGAACTTTTCCCCCGTTTGTCAATCTTCAGCATATTTTGGAAAAAAGATTTTCTGCAAAAAACCAACACGGTAGAGCGTAACTGTGAAATCGATGGAAAATAAAGATGTGTGGCATGCATTTGGTTTCAATTCCATTTACTCAGAAATCTTTAAATGAGGAGAACTGCCTTCAAAGTCAGCTGAGAGGTACATACAGTCCATGTGTGTGTCCTTTTTTTTCTCATACAAACACTCGTAGTGCGGAGGCCTCAAAGGTTTGTTAGTGAACGTCGGTAAACAAGCGGCATCTTTAAGGAACAAGACACCAATCTGCTCTTTCCATCATCTGAAAATGGAAAGAGTAATGCAAAGCTGAAAAGATCTGGAGATAGAGATGTCCAACTGAACTTAAGAAAAGCATTAACCGGAGAAGCAGTGGAGAGGCCCGTGGTGCCCCTGGAGGAGCCGCAGACATAGGATAGACATAGATAGATAGGATCAAATAGAAAGATCATTTATTGTCCCGTAATATGTCCCCCAACTTTTGTGGGGGAAAAAAAAAAAACAGTAGAGTTACTGTACAGAGCCACTGCTCAGTTGGGACAGCCTGTCAAACAGATAACTGTTTGTCGTGCACTCCTCCAGTCTGGCCTTTCTGGCTATTTCTGGAAAAAAAAGAAAGCCATAAGAAGTCCAGTTTAAAGTGCGCAACTGAACTTCTGGATAGGCTGTAAACAACAAAGGCAAGCACGATTACATTTTTATGTAACATTTGAAAAATTGTTCACCGCAATATTAAACGGTTCTGGGCAGCCGTATACAGTCTACATGGATGAAGGATGCAGTCAGTGTTATGTATGTGTCAAACCAAGGGCACACGTTCTTAATCGGGTGGAGAAGGCAATGCAATGACGGTCGATTAAAAAGGAGGTATGTTTATTAGAATAAAATATGTGCAAAAGTAAAATTCTCTTGATTAATCAGCGGACGTCTGCTAAAAAGAAGAGGAGATCACCAGTACTCTTTAACTGGCAGGCTCTGAGTACTTCTGTCCTCCAGGGGCAGAATGCTAGACTCTGCCCGTCGCCTGCCGTGGGCCTTACCCTCAGCTGTGACTGGTTTCCACTTTTTGTTGCTGCTGCTGTTCTCCTCCTGTACCATTGGTTACTCACCAGGCATTCCTCGTTCCTGGATAATCAGCTTGGTGAAGGGAAAAGGGAAAGACTTGCATCTCAAATTTAAAGCCTTCCAATAAAACACAAACATTCAGCAAATTACTCAGTTTTCGCCCTGTGACACAATCATTTTGTTGACGTCATTGAGTCCAGTACATGCTTTTAATATACTTATTTTAGTTTATTTTTTGGATAAATCCTCCTGTTTGGGATCCAAATTTCTCTTCAAGATGTAGAACCTCAGACGTTTTTAAATGACCTCGAAAACACACATACTAGCGACCTCGTCAGTATAGTTACAACGAATCCATCGGCCACAACACCACAAGCCACGTACAGATGCACATGTAACTGTAATAACCAACGTGCAATAACTAAAGTTGCAATTCTATTTAATACACTGTGCAATAATCCTGAAAGAAGTGACTTCTGCTGCTATTACACCTGAATATATGTCAATACACATGTATATAAGTCACCGCGAATGTGCATAAGACATCCTCTGCCTAATTTCTATTTTGTATTTTTTATTTTTATTCTTATTTTCGTATCTACTTCTTTTTGATCCACTGTATAAACGAGGACACACTGTATATACCTGATGCACCTTGTCCTACTTTTGGCACCTTCTTCTGATTACTGATTACTGAGCCGATGTGACGTGAATTTCTCCAATGTGAGATCAATAAAGCCTATCTTATCTTATCTTACATCACAGTGAGCACACGATCTCCATCATGAAACACGGAGGTGGCTGCAACATGCTGTGGAGCACATTTTCTGCAGCAGGGACAGGGAAGCTGGTCAGAGTTGATGAGGGAAGGATGGAGCTGAATACAGGATAATTCTGGGGGGAAAAAACAAACGGTTGGAGGATTCAAAAGATATGACACAAGGGCCTCCTGTATGCATAATGTGTGTTCGGTGTAATAGTTTAGATCAATTTTCATGAAGCAAATGGTTTAGTCAAAGCCCACCACTAAATCCAAACCTTGTGGCAAACCTTGTTCACAGATGGTCTTCATCTAATAACTATTATTAATAATTTCAGTCTCTCCCGTGCAAAGGTGATTGAGACATAGAGCAAAAGACTTTCCGCTATAATTCCAGCAAAAGGTGGCTCTACAAAGCAATGGCTCAGGGAAGCTGTGTATAAATATATAAATGCATTCTGCACAATATATATATATATATATATATATATATATATATATATATATATATATATTTATATATATATATATTCACTTGAAATGTCTTATTTATTTTGTGTTGGCCTATTAAATAACATCCAGCTGTATTGAACTTCTGGTTGCAAGCCGACAGTATGCTACTAATCGAACCAATAATTAAAAAAAAAAGACACAATTTTTTTTCCTTAATATGCATTGTCATAGAAATATTTTAAACTTGATTAAAACTTGAAATGAGCCACTGGTATTATTTATTCAGTGACAGAGCAAACAATCTACAGGAATGAGCTGCAGAGGACCCGTCCTTCCATTAGTAATTAAGTGCTATTGTCACACCGTGACGTAATGAGTTTATCCTGACCATTAATCCTGCGACACCGAGGGCTGATCCCTCTGACAAAACAAACAAACAAACAAACAAACAAAAAGACAGTTTAAACTGAAACATGTTCTCGAGTAAAAAAAAAAAAGTCTACGCATCCTGGTTTAATACGATCACATCTTCATTTAATCACGCCGACTTTCTCTTGTTGTTTTCTTGCTGTCATTTTGAAGAAAGAGCTGCCTCCTTGTTGCAGAATGAGCTGGATGTACACTGAGGCAAACACATGTCGTAGCAGTTGTTGCAAGCGATTCATCCAGGCCCTCTGACTGTACCGGTCTCTCATGGCCTCCTCCCCAGGACTGCGGAAACATCTGTCACAGCGGCTGCCACTTTCCTCTGTGGTCAGAGCGTCAGGTGAAGGTGCTGCCTGCTCGCCTCATGACATGGTACACATGGGTACCTCCAACAACAGCGCTCATTAACAGGCAAATGGAGCAGGAGCCCCGGCAAATTGAGCAGCTTTTTTTTTTGCCAGCGTTTGGGCCTGCCAGATTGTTCAAATAGCCAAAGTGACATCACCAAGTGCCAGACCCCTTTGCCCCCCCCCCTCCCCCCCTTTCCACCACTGCAAGAGAAATTAACATCCCTAATCATGTGCCAGGCTAAACATTATTCTTCATGATTCAGATCAGCCATGCTTGCCTTCCACTTGCAGAGTATCTCTCTCCTCTCTGGGCCAAAAGCAGCCAGCCTTGGACTGATTGCTCAGCCTTTTGTGCCCTTCATTTGGAAGAGTGGTGAATAAATGCGAAAATCGCCAACCGTGAGCATCTCTGATACAGAGCTGGGTGTTTGAGCAATGCAGATATAAAACGGGAATCCGGAAAACAAAAAGAGGCAAATAAGCATCTCTGGATCGTACTCCTGGCTAAGCGCTTTTCAGTTTAACTTTGTTTGCTTTATTGTTTTCCCCATAAAAGGTAGTCCAATCTCCTTTCTGTCTCTCATAATCCAGCCAGTTGCAGCACAGTGCTGATCACATTGAACTCAGTTTTGCTGTGAGTTTCTGCCTGTTAAAAGTGAGTGTTTTCTCCCTACTGTAGCCACAAGCTTGCTGAGGAATTGCTTCTAAGTCAATGACGCAAAGCAATCAAGTAAGATTACTTGGGTCGTTTATTTTCAGCAATTTTCACAATATAGTCAACGGACTTTATTTGTGCTGTGTTGCAATCAGGATTGAATTGGTTTGCAATTTCTAATCACATCATGATCATATCAGTGGATTAGATTGGGGCTGCTTTAGAGCAAGATATGAGCTGCGTCTGTCCTGTAAAAAAATGCCTGAGATAACTTTTTTTGTCATATGGTGCCTCGTAAGTAAACTGAATAAAATTAACTGGACCGAACTGAGCTAATCCAAACTAAAGCGGATTAAACTGACAAGAATAAAACTGAATTGAATTAAATGGAGAAAGTGAAATATTTTTATTACTTAAATGTTCTAGGTTAATTTTATACTACCCCCCCCCCCCCCCCCCCCCCGCATTTTATGCACATTGAACAGAACAGATTACTAGGACAAGTGCTGCTCGACCAAGGAAAATGCTTTCAAAATATTTGCTTGATGACCAAAGGACACTTTTGATGTGTCCCTGTTAGTTGCTGTCCAGAATTAGAATCAGAATCATATATATATATTTATATATATAGATATATATACAGAATCACACAGTCCGGTTAGTATCAGGAAAAATTGAGATATCAACCAAGTGCTAGATGTTGTAAGATAAATATTTGGAACCAAGACTTGAGCTTTTGGTAGATTCAAGAAAATAGTTTATGTTGTGGAAGAAAAATAATTACTACTATTTTTTTAAATGAAGACATGTCCAACAGAAATAAGCTGAGTTTACGCAGTAATCCACTGCAAACTGGCTCTGGGTTGATGGGACAGGAGCGCATCACAGAAAACCATTGGTCTGGGGTACTTTCTGGGGGAAACACAAAACAAGAGTGAACTGTACAGAAATAATGACAACAATAACTAGCATCTTCAAGGAAAGAGATCCAAGAGCGAGGAGTATTTCCATGGTAAAAAGTAATCATAGTTAATGGTAAAAACAGGACTGTCAACTGAAATATAAAAGCACCTAGCTAGGATACAATGAATAACAGAGAATCACACACTTAATAGTATTTTCAATTGGCTTTCTCAAGGAAAAGGACACAGCTAAACACAACAATTCAGCAATATTTACTATGGGACCAAAACCAGAGCATACACAGTTAATGGGAGCAATAACTCTTTCTTTTGGCTTCATCCAAAAAACAATTATCCAGTTAAACACACAATCACTGGTCTATCAGTACTTTCTATGAAAAGAAAAACAAAAGGATTATACAGTTAGGGGCTACAATAGCGCCTTAAATGGCTTTATTCACAAAAGAGCTAGAATCACTTTCTATGGAAAGAAAAATAAAGATCTTCCACACTGTTTATGGTGATAAAACTGCCATCTCTATCCAGGAGAGAGACAGAGATAAACAGAATCACTGGTCAAGCAGCACTTTCAATGAAAAGAAGGAGTACACAGATAATAGCAACAATGGCTCCTCCTATAGATTTTAAGACTTTTTAACATTGCCTAATTTCTTTCACAGTCAAAATAAATAATAGGCAGACTAAATCCTCTCTGTTGAGTCTTTTTTCCATCATAGAGCATTTCCTACATTGAATATATATCGACAATTATTATTATTATTATTTAAATTATTCGATTTGCTACAAGAATTATCAGAATAACATACAATATTTTGACTAACTAGGCTCACTATAAGAAAATAAGCATACATCTCACCTTTGGGTCATGGACCACCAGCTGCGTCTCCTAACTAGAGATCAACATTTGAAACAGAAGAACAGGAAGAAAAATCAACATGAAAAAAAATAGGAAGCTTGGCATATTTAATTAATTACTGTGTATTAGAATGTTTGTTCATAGAAACAAAGTGCTACAAGAGTGTTGATGCTAATTAATTTATAGTCGCCAACAACCCCCCCCCCCCCAACATTGTGCTGATGGCTGCTGCTGAGGTACTTTCATGGCAGGTAAACTTATGTCTCATTGGATTCCATCAATGGCTTCTGAGGTGTATATGAAACAAAGGGTTGCAACACAGATTAGCCAGAGTGTTAACATGATTACTGATTAATAAAGCCAATTAGAACTCACAGCAAAGCAACAAAGAGGAGCCGATCAGCCCGATAACGATGATAAGAGAAGAACGATGCAATCACAACAAGCTCTGAGACCGCTCCTCTTCTTCCCGTCATATTTTCTGCGTCCAGCTGACGGATTTCCGGACTGCTTCACTGCGGAAAAAAGCCTGCTCACAGTTGCCATGTTTCTTCCGGCTGTATTTTTAGATTTTGCAGAGCAGTGAAAAGGAGTAAGAAGTGCTTATCCATGTGTCCTTTGACTTTTTTTTTTTTTTTTTTTTTTTTGTGTGTGTTGCCACTTCATCAGTGCTGCACACACAGTATAACTGGAGTCTCGGGAGGCCGCTCTCCGGACAATGATGTATTTAAGCCCCTACAGAGGTCAGATGGTGCTGTCCAGAACATCACCTGCAATCAATAGTGTTGGTAAACCAGGCACAACTGAGCAGACACGGAGGGTCCTCTTCTAAACACTCTGTGAGGGAAGCGCATGGGCCATTGCACCGCTAAAACGGGGAAAAGAATGGCTCAGCGTGCTGCTACTTAAGCCCGGGCCACTCAGGAAGTTCCTGTTTGTGTCGGGAGTCAGACCGCCATTTAAAACGGTCTCTGGCATTGTAATGAACTGCAGATTATTTTTTTTAACTTTGTATAAAATAAAAATCATTACAAATTCACTTAAATAGCTTGTTTTCTTTTTGTTACAGAGGGGCGGCATGATCTAGCAGGAATATTCTTACAGGCTATATCAAAAAAAGGGCATCATCAGAAAATGTTATCAAACCTGTGAGGAATGTTTAGCTTTTCAAATATTGCACGAAAATGACACAACTTTTCAGGTATTTACTATTTACTGCATGTTTATTAAAGCTTTTCAATTAGTAAAGTCAGATTAAATTATTGTGTAGCCACCACATAGATCTCAAATCTGACCTTTCACAGAATGCCTGTGAACACAGTTCAAAGTGCCTCTTATTCGAATGGTTCTATACTATATTGCTAAATTAAAAATTCTGAAAGCATTTTTAAATGTTCCATGATTAGTTGACCTTAAAGGGAGAATTTTGCGTTAAACGCGGAAATTGTAAATTATTACATGCGTGAAAAATTGTATCAGCTGGTAAGCAGCTCCAGAATTGCTCCAGAATTGTGTTTTATCTGCAATGATTACGTTCTTTTCTTCTTACGGGCACAATGTTTTCCAAAGCTCAGATAATAAGAACCGCAGGTCATGAGACCCTCTCTGGTTCCCAGAGTGGTAACACAAAAAAAAAGATCTGCACTTCAAAGTAAGGCATTCTGACTCATCTGCTGAAGCGGTTCAGAGTGGAGAACTGACTCTTGTGGAAGAAAGTCATAATCTTCACTTTTCTTTTCCCTGAAAGTTCCCCAGATTCAGATTTCAGATTTGTCGACGTTCTTTCTTTAAAATCCAGAGAGAATCCGAGTAAACGTTTGATTAAAAGTAAGACTTAAAACCAGCTCAGTTCTTATATTGAATGTCTAGTTCTTGTTTAGAAATCTCCCATCAGAAATTGTACTAGATTTTAAAAATAATTAGACTTTTTGCTTCATGTTCATTTAACTTTACTTACTACATAAATCATTATCAATTACATGTAATTGAAGTGACTGATGAAAATAGCTTTTAATTTCGATAAATACCCACAATCTCTGTGCTCAATGGGGGATGATTTATTCTTGAGACTAAATGAGACCTTTATTAACAGGGATTTCTGCTCTAAAACCTTTTTGAGATCTAAAATCTATTTTTTTTCAAAAGGGACTTGAAAAAAGCGTCTGTAACAAATAAAAATAAACCCTGTTTGAAACCTAAAAATAGATTTCTTTATCTTTCTTTTGGAAACAATAAA